>NC_134710.1:199885691-200185691 GCF_043290135.1 Rhipicephalus microplus | reverse complement strand
GAGCTATCTCGTTAATGTTATGATCTTCGGACGCACAATACAGGAGCACAACGAGCGTCTCGACATTGTACTCAGCTGCATACAAAAGGCTGGTCTTGCAGCAAACTCCAGAAATATCATTTTTGGGAGTGCCAAGCCTTCGTGCTGTGACACCTAGTGGACAAAGACGGCGTCAGGCCCGACCCTGCGAAGATTCAGCCTGTTGAAGAATTTGAGGCACCTCAATTTTCGAAACAACTTCAAATATTCATAGGTCCATGCTACTATTTTAGGCGATGCATTACTGGCTTTGATGACGTAGGTTATCTCTTGAAAAGCCTCCTGCACAAGAATGCCCCGTTACAGTGGAAACCTGAGTGTTCCGAATTTTTTCAGCGGTCAAAGTATTCCTAACACCCAATGAACTTGTCGACAGTGTAAATCTGGCCTAATGAAAAAAACTAGTACTCTACAAACACTAGCAGGATTACAGGCTACCCTACTAAAGTATAATACACGCAAAGCTGAAGAATGGCAAATTAAGAAATGTCGAACTAAATATGGTGAAAAAATGCTTCGGTTCACGCTCCCAGCTTTATAAATATAATAGTAAAAAGCAGCTTTTTCACATTCGGGAAACCTCATTTAAAGAACTACGGAGATTTTTCACAACAATATCGGTATCATGAATATGCCTCAAAAATAACGCCGTGTTTTTATTTTTCATATTTCGCTGTTTCTGAAGGGAAAGAAATTATTTTATTATGTTTTTATGTCTATAAAAGCACGTTACTTTTTCTGTGGATGACGGATGGTCTTGTAAAATATATTATGTGTACTTATTTTTTTTGCATGAAGGATATTCATGTACAATATATTATGTGTACATTTCATTTTCCTGTTCTTTTCTTGTCGTTTTCTTCTCCTTCATTGCCACCTTTTACGCTGTAGCACGTGTAGGGTGGCCCGGACACCCTCAAGCTGATTGTACCAGCTTTTTTCCCTTGGTCTCCCACAACATCGTGTTGTCAATAAATAAATAAAATAAATAAAGTTCTTTCTGACGTCACAGTCAATAGTGCGACACTTCAGCCCTACCACGCCCATGGAGATCTACACAGGTGCGAGCGGCGTTGGTCTTGGTGCCGTGTTGGTTTGCCGCTTGGGTAACAGAGAACACGTCATCGCTTACGCAAGTCGGTCATAAGGTAAACCCGAGCGTAACTACACGGTAACTGAACAAGAATGCCTCTCGCTTAATTTCGGTGTTCAGTGGTTTCCGTCATACCTGTACAGACGTCAGTTAGCGATTGTCACCGACCATCACTTTCTATGCTGGCTCGTCAATCTCCGGGATCCGTCAGGACGCCTTGCACGATGAAATTCATTGTTTAGTAGAAGAAATGGCGACGACATGCTGTCACTGAATGTCTTTCTATACTGCCCTACTGTACCACGGAATGTGACGCTGATAGTTTAGACCCGGCAAGAGCAACCATACAAGACGATTTTCCTGACGCCGCAACCTTCGCGAGCCAGCAGCGCGATGATCCAACTTTAGAACTGTGCTCTTCAGCTGCGAATTGCTCGTCAAACGGCTGTTTTTCTGAACTGGATGGACTGCTGTATAAGAAGAGTTTCTACATTATGGGTGCGCGCTATCTTCTGGTGGTGCCAGAAGCAGTCCGCTTTTTGGTTTTACAAGTCGTGCAGAATCATGCAGCTGCGGACATTTAGTATCTATGCAGACACTCTATCGCGCAAAAGAAAGATATTACTGGCCCCAAACGAGCAAACCAACAGACACTTACCTATCAACTGGACAGAGTGCTAAAGTCACTAAAGTCTAACCAACGCCCGCTCCGTTGTTTAATGCCTATAGAACTTCCTAGCTCACCTTTGAACAACACGGCATCGACCTGATAGGGCCGTTTCCACGTTGATTGCAAGGTAACTACTGAATCATAGTGTGCGCCGACTACCTTACACGGTTCTGTGAGACGGCAGCACTGCCCTCTGCAACTACAGGCGGCGTGTCACAGTTTACTCTGCATAACATAATACTTCGTCATGGTCCCACTCACATGATAAATAGTGAGCGTGGCCGTAAGTTCATTGCTGGTGTAGTTGAAGAACTTCTGCGTCTGTGTGTCTCCAATCTGTAAGATTCAGCCCCTCATAACCCTCATATCAATTTCTTGACTGTACGTAAGCTGTACGTAAGCTCAGACCATATGAATTGGGACGATGTGCTTCCATTCGTCACATATGCTTCCATACGTCACATGCGACCACTGGGTACAGCCAGTTCTTCTTTCTTTACGCTCATCCAGCGAAGAACACATTAGATAATATCTTTTATTTTTCTAGTAATCACGACGATTGCATCGCGAAAACTCTAGTGGAGCAGACGAGGCTTGGTGGTACGCGAGATTGTGAATTCTGGCTTTTCAAAAACTGTCCAAACCACGGTACAATCACAGACACCGCCAAGTAACTTATGAGCCTGGCGACTTAGTGTGGTTATGGACTCCAGTACGTAAACGCGGACGGTGCCAGAAATTACTCGCTGACTATGTTGGACCATTTTTTGTAACTGAGCATCCCCGGCTCCGGTGGCTGCATTTTTGATAGAGGCGAAAGTGCTGTAGTCCCGTGTGCCCAGAAATCGGTGCACCATGTGGTCTCCCATATGGTCGGTATTCCATGTGTTGGAAAGTTCCGGACCTTCTCTACGGCATCTCTGATAATCGTATAGTAGTTTTGCGAAATGAAGCCCCACATATCAATCAATATACATCAAAACTGAGCATCCTAATGAGATGGACTATTGAATTGTACACCTCACTGCCAATGGGAGGAGATCATCCAAGACCAAAGTTACACAAGTAGCCCGCCTTAAGGAGTTCATTCAGCGACGGCCTAGCGGATGCCTCGCTCGGAGGACTTCATCTGCGAGGGGAGTAATGCTACGGTGGGTTCAATCTAGTGAACCAACAGCAGCGACTAATATAGCACAAGAATGTAGAAAAGAACGACGCGCTGCCGCCCATCCCCTGTAAATGAAACTCTCTCCAACTTCGTTTACAGGTCTCGTAAACAATACAATATTCGGGGTTTTACGTTTCAAAACCACGATGAATATAAGAGACGCCGTAATGGAAGGCTTCGAAAATTTCAAGCATCTGGTGTTCTTTAACCTGCAATGACATGGCACAGTACAAGAGGCTCTACAATTTCGCCTCCATCCAAGTGGGACCGCCACAGCCGGGATCAACCCGCGACCTTGGGGTTTGCAGTCGAGCCCCTTAGCTACTGATTCACTTCAGCGGACTTGTCATACAGAAGACGATCAACAAATGTAACGCAGCCTGATCTAATTAAAACCTACAGCTTAGATTACCCATGCATCGCATTCCAAGAACGCCATCTTATCTTTATTGTTCTAATTTTCGAACAATAAACAATTTTTAAAGAAGTGGTACAGTATTACGTCCCCCATGGCACCGATACTGTGCCAGATCTTTTTTTTGATAGATCGCAATGTTGAGGCTAATTTTTCTGATTTTAGAGTAGCAAAAATTTTCAGGTATGTGAATTATTTTGATTTGTACAGACAGATGTTCCTGATTATAATCATGGCGGTTATAATGATGGTGAGATCAGCGCTTCTAAACTGCATAGTACTAAATTAAGCTTTGCTTTTAAGAAACCAGAAATAACGTCATTCACTTCATGGATGAATGCTTGCATTGTCATCAAGTTTGTGTCTGCTGGATTTACAACCCGCGTTCTGCAGAACGAGTTTCTATTGTATGATAGCTCTCTCACTCTAAAACTACTAAGAGGAAAATTGTCATCGCTTGTCTCAGCTCATCGTTTAAAAAAGCCTTCTTCACACTCTTGGCAATCACAATATTTCTCCAAATTGAATCCTGTCGAGTTCAGAATTTACCCGAAATTAACAATTACGTCATTGTGCGAGCAGTTACTGCAGACATTATAACACCGTCAGGGAAGGTGCAACAAAAAGGAAAAGAAGAGAGTACAGGAAATCCGTTCTTACATAAACTATCGCGCAACATATCAACGTAGTGTCAAGTACGGAGTCAATGTTGCCTTTTCTTCCTCTGAAATGCTGTCTACAGTGTGTGCCCATAGTAGACAGGGCACCCGAGTTGTGGGAGAAGAAGCACAGGAACAGGTTCACTGACTGCCCGTCTCAGGCACAATGATTGATTGTAAGGTTTAACGTCCCAAAATCACGAAATGATTATGAGAGACGTGGCGGGCGCCAGAAGTTTCAACCTGCTGGAGGTCTTAAACATGCACCCAAATATGAGCACACGGGCCTACAGCATTTTTCCTCTCCATCGAAAATCATCTGAGGCCTAGGTCGGCAAAGTCACTCATGATTCGACTCACTCGGGCTTACAGAGACTCAGATCAAGTCATTAGTCTGAGTGAGTCCGGGTGAGTAACATTTTGGTGCATTTCAGTCCAAGCGAGTCTGGTTGAAAAAAAACTTTCGTGAGTGGGAGTCCAAGTGAGTCCGAGTTAAACAAAGTTTGGTTAGTGCAGTTTGAGGGAGCGCAAGGCGCAAGACATATCAAGTTCGAAGTTTTTCTTTTGTACTGCAGGCACTTTGAGGACATCTATCTATCTATCTATCTATCTATCTATCTATCTATCTATCTATCTATCTATCTATCTATCTATCTATCTATCTATCTATCTATCTATCTATCTATCTGCCTAAATCTGGGTGCTTGCGTGATTACCCCTTTAACGTCGGGTAAACGAAAATTTCTATAGAAGGGTAGGGTGGTTTGACGAGTATGAGTCGCTGGTCATCGCATGAATTATGTACCAGTTTCTTCGCGTACGTCTTGAGACCCTTTCGGACAGACGTGTGAGACATACCAGTAGGCTGGTGTGTGCCACAGGTTATTGACAGTATTTATCTACCCAGGAACAGCGGGAACATACATGGCCATTTTAACGCGTGAGCGTTTAGAAAAAGTGGACAGCGGCAGCGTTGACCCGACGAATGCAAAGAATAACTGTCAGTGTCCCAGCAGGGATCGAACCTTGCAGAATTCAGCGTGACACCCAAGTATTCTAACACGGAGCCATGCCAGGTATCAGAACAACTTTTCAAATAGACTCTAATGTTCGTGAAACGTAAATTGTGGTTGCAGCGCTGGCTATACGATTTACAAACATTACTTAGGTACCCCCATGATACAGCCGTTACGTGGAGTTGACGGGAGTTGTAATCAGGCGCCCTCAACTGAAGTTCATTTAAGTACTGCAGTGTCCAGGGCTACCATCCTTTCGAGAACCATCGCTTCACACCTGCTTAACGCATCTGGTGTTGCTATTATCCATGTTCTTATAAAGATAGTTACGCAACTGTAAACAACTAGGTTTAATAAAACATATGGGGTGGTTTAACGTATGTCTGTGCGCGCATTTGTTCAAATCTGTTGCGTGCTGTAACCTTGCAAGAAAATTCACAGCACAGTTACCTTTCATCCGCATGCTTTGAATGACATCAATTTCCAAGGTACGGGGGTTCTGCCAAACTTTTACTCTGTGCGAATTAATAGCTTGACTGCAACGTAGCTAGCCTTGCAGAAGAATATATTACGATATGATGCATTTAGGAAGAGACGGCTGGCATCGAATATGCGTGAGAGATGATTGATCAACATGGCTTGTTGGTGCTGCAGATAGACGAGAGCAGGGAGCTGCTTATTTGCACGTGTATTAGCAGTGCCACAGACACTGCTGCTCACGTCCGCGGTAAATTAGTGTCACCACATGAGACCTGATCGGAGAATTCTCGCAACTGCCGCTTTGCAAGCCAGCTTCCCAAGGCAATTCGCGACGACCTTCTGCGCGCTGAAGTACTTGGTCCACAAGCCTCTCATGCCGCTTCTGCCCTTTGGTTTACACCCTCCCCTTTTATTATTATTGATTCCTTTCTTCTGCTTCCTTGTGTCAGCATGTGCTGCAGACACGGAGCGCTCAGTTATACGGTGCTGTACATGTTCTCTCACCATACTACAGATGGAGCTCTTTGTTCGCTAGATCGTTGCACTCATCTTTCCGCTGATCGCGGACACTAACCACCGTATTCACGAACCACACGCACTGGTTTTTGTGCGCGTGGCCTCATGACGGTGCTGACATGTAACACTATAACAAGGCACTTTCATCAGGTAATCTTAAGTTGGTAGTTCAGCACTGCTCTTTTGGTACAGTGTCTTTCATCACGCCTTTCATGTTTATTTATACCTCGAATGTTGCATCAAATTGCCCAGAAAAAACAAATACCTTTATAGTATTTTTTTCCGAATTATGGCTCCTACCATTCTTGCTATGTTTTTTTAGAAGCCCTGCTCTAAGCAGCCAACGCAAACGTCGCTTTACACTATGTACCTGATGCTTTCCTTTTCATAATTCTCTGTAAGGTGCCCCTACACATTTCAATATACTAGAAAGGTGATGGAAAAAAGTTCCCCAGTATGCCCTCATCTCTAGATCATCTCCTGTAGAGGTCACCACTGAATGCTATCTTGCTGTAACTACACGCGAGCATCTGAGCTTTATTGACTCGGGACCCACTGAATGGTAAGAATTTTTCTGTACTTGATGATTTCACTCCACCACCTAACAGTGCCACTGATGAAAAACTTAAGCAATTTTTTTCGTGATCCTCTCAGTAAGCTCTCATGTAGACAAGCCTCTATTACTTTTGGCTTGTGTGTCATGTCTTCAGATTTTCGATTATTAAGAAAGCGACTCCTAAAGTGGCTCTGCCAGCGCTCCCTCTATTAGGAAGAGGGTGTGCATCAGAAATGTGCTGTTCAGTTTGTCTGCTTCATTATGCATTCGTGGTGACTCTGGAACGAAGTCGCGAAAGGAAATAACGGCGCAAAAAGATGCGAGAAGTGGGTGGCAGAGCATCAGGAAGACCAAGTGCATTTAACAAGCACGGCACACATGCGTGGAATGAAGGAAGTACGCACGTTTGAGTGAATCCCTTCAATAACTCATACACGGGCTCGTCGCAGGGGAAGGGAAACGTCACGATGATGGCGAGTGCTTGAGATTTTCACGAGACATCTCACTGGGGCACAGGCTTTTTCAGTGGGCTGCACGAAGCAGCTGGGGGGCGACAATGACGCCGCTCTGGGTAAGTGACAACACTCTTTCATATGGCTGTGTGCTTGGAAGAAATCGAAGCTTTGATTGTGGAATAATTCTCATCACGAGCTGCAGTGACTTTGAATAGAGCTGGTACAACCTGTGTTGTCCAAGGGCTTTTTTCTTAAGCTAGAGCAAAAATATTAGAGATAACTTGTACGTGTGGTGATTGCATTCATTATGTCAACGTGGTAGTTCCAGAACGAAACAAGTCTTAAACTCGGGAACACCCTTTGCACATATTTTTAGACACTTTGCGGGCACCTTATAACCGACTGTCTCGAGCGAAATTTGAGTTCTCGTTTTTAAATTATATTTAACGGTGACATGAGTGTTAATTTTCGGTTTCCGGGTAAAATTCAGTAAAAAGGAAGCTGTTTGGTGGAGAAGCAGCTGGTAAAACTGCTATAATCTAAAGCTTTTAAACATGCATCTTTTAATGTCTTGGCAAAACAATTAAGATACGAAAATCCGAAATTACATCTTGTGAAGGCTAGAACAAGTAAGTGGTGATGGTGCGTCTTCAAATGTGCCACAACTACAATGTCATGGTGTGTTGCTAAATATATTGTACCACACTGTAGAGAGCAACGCATGAACGGCAACCAGCATGAATTGAGGTCTTCAAATAACTGCGCATATCCGTATTAGCCATTTTCATTAACCCGCCGTCTTGCATTCAGATACGTTATTATACCAGTACTCTCTGTTAGCACTAAAAAATTCTTGAGGTTTCGCGTCACGAGAATCATTCCTCTCGCTGCATTCCTCATATGATTGCGTCGATCATTGAATCATAACTTTACAAAATTACGAGACACGCATACATCCAGTGATCTACTAGTTGAAGCTCAATTTAGCCGACAGAAAACAGTAGGAAATTGAAGAAAACTTTGTAACGAAGAGACAGCGGCTTACACCAAGGGAAAAAAAGAAGTGTGGCAGCCTTTCCAGGTTCTCTCCAGTCAGGATAAATAGTAGTACATATTCCGTCCAAAAGTTTGTTCAGGTCTATTTAGCCCATTTATGCAATACTTTATGCTTTGATTACCATACGCATTACATCCTAGAACAATGGCACCACTTATACATTAAAAAGAGGCAACATTCGTCAAGCTGCACTGCTCTGAAACTTCCCTCACTCACCGATTAGTAGGCGCTACGAACATTAACGTCAGAATAATATACATTTACAAGCAAAGGGGGGAAACATGTCTATAACATGCATAGTAGTTAAGATGCTGATACGTAGTTTCAACGTAATTTTTATACGTTGTACTACAGCAGTACTACTTAATTGACGAGTACCGTCTAGGCTGAGTTCTTGTTCTTCCTTCTTTTTACTGACATTTTGCAAACGACAATTTCTAGGAAAGAAATTATATTCTTATATATATTCAAATTAAAGAGTGGGAAAAAGTAATACTGTACTTATGAAGTAGGTTATATGCGGAACACTAGTCTGCAGTAACATTGACCCGGGCCTGCTGAGAATGCATTCTCCAGTGCAACCAAAACAGAAAAATTGCACAGGTTGAGTCGCAATATATATTTCTTAAAAAGGGAAGAGTAGTGCCTTTAACAGGGGCTGAAAATTCCTTACTTTGTAAAAACTTTTATTTTCGCAGTCAGTAGCAAACATTACAGATGTGCTAGTTAAAGAACTATTTTATATATTTGTATCCACCATTTTGATGATTTTGGTACGTAGTATGTGACATGTAGCTTCGTTATGAGTTATCAGTGCACTGGTCTACATTAAAAAAAAAAACTTTGGGAGTTACTTGGGTGCGAACGCATTGCCTGGTTGATTCGAAAGCGTTCACCTGTGCCACACTGAAACTTTTGAATATTTCTAAGATAAAAAGACCGTTATGTTCATGAATTCGCGATTGCTGTTTTATGATATTTAGGGTGTGTATCGCTACGGCGACACACGAAATGAATAGCGCGACGACACACTAAGACGCCACACAGCCTGTCATCTCGTTCATCCCTTTGTGTCTGTTCTCTTTGTGCCAAAAAGCCTTAAGACGTTATATCGACGCTTCTAAGCCACAGGCGTTCTAGCATGCCCTCTATCAGGGATCTTCGTCAATGTTGATATTACTGTATTTAACATGGATTGCACGCACAGTCCAAGCGGATGACTTGGCTAGACCTAAACTAAAAACTTAGTCCACAACGTATACTAAGTTTTTAGTTGGACAATACATTTGCAGTTGGAAGTGTTTACGTATGAAGGTGTGCTTTGGTCTGTTATTACAGAAAGCGCCTGAGCGTAACCATTCTAAGTATGTCTCTCTGGCAAGTGCGCTATCACTCGGCCTATAGCAGCGCAGCTTTGCAGTGGTGCAGTGCACCACTTGGAAGTTGTGGCGTTCTCAGCTGCCTAGGACAATCATTGCTGTTTTATTAGTTTCGCCTGTTATTTCAAATACCAGAGGGGGCAAATATACACCGATGTATTGGCGTCTTTCCTCAGAGTCAAACATCAGGCACATAACATTAACTATAATGCAGCTAAATTTAATGTTCTGTCTGCGTGCCTCTTTTTTCTGACAGCATATTTGTACAAAAAGAAGTTTGTTGTCTGTCTGAAGTTTTTGCCAGTGTGCTTAAACTTCTGTCTGAGAGCGTGTCTTATGGTGCTCAAGACGTTCCGTGGCAGCGTCTGGTTACGTGGTACATTAGCATGCTTTCTTAGCATGCTTTCTTTATATATCACTTAGCATGCTTTCTTAGCATATCAGAAAAATTTAATGCAGAGTAGCAAGTTTCAAAGATGTAAATTACATAGTGAATGATTACTGGGCTTTAAAACGTTGCAAATGAAGAGTTAGATTGAGATATTATTGATTAAAATCAGTCAAGTAAGTATTGTAACTCTGCATAAGGTAATTAAAAATTACAAGAGTTTGTCAAGAGGACTGTGAACTCTACTAGACTGGTTGCAGTCCTAATTGAATTTCTTAATAAAAAACTGGGCACGAAATTCCTTCGTTCCTCACATCTTTCACTTTCTCCCCATACAACGTAACATAGTAACATGCAGTAAAATCAAGCAGATACACCTGCATCGCATCTCAACCTTATAGCTAAGATGGAAGCGTGACGGGTATGCCAATACATGATCGAATCAACCATCACTCGGGTTCAATTGAAACACTAATACCACTTTGGTACCATCTGTATCAGTACAGGAAGACTTTACTGACAAAAACCAAATACTAGCTCTCATAATTCATTGCTTTACTTCAACAGAAGCGCGGAGTAACAAAACGCTTCCTTCACGAGAGTGAATTTGATTGTGCCACATGGTGCAAAAGTATGCACGCTTTTCATATTGCAATCAATGGTACCCGACCTATTCAATATTGCTGTAGGTTTAATGCCTTTGAAAGATTACTTATTGCCCCATCGTGGTGGTCTAGTTGCTAAGATACTGGGCTGCTGACCCCGCAGATCGCGGGATTGAATCCCGGCTGTGACGGCTGCATTTTTGATGGAGGGAAAATGTGTTAGGCCCATGTGCTCAGATTTTAAGAGCCACACAATAAAGAACCCTAGGTGGTCAAAATTTCCGGAGCCTTCGACTATGGCGTCTCTTATAATCATATGGTAGTTTTTAGAACATTTACCTCTACCTGTCAACCAATCAAAGAATCCTTGTTAAACGAAGCACAAGAACACAGTCGTTCAAGGAAGCAAATGGCATTTCACACTCAATGACTGCTGTAACTTTGTTGAAAAACTAAAGTCAGCGCTACAATATCATCTGAGAATTTTCACTCAGTTAAATTATGATGTGCACCGCTGGTAATAAAATGTAATAAGGTGTGCTACCTTATTAAACAAGGTGTGATACCGGAAAAAAAATGGTGGCACCTTATTTGTGTCATTTATGGTGCCGAAGAAATTTGATTTTATGATGAATTCGCTGCGTGCGCTGCTGCTTGGAATGGTACCAGTGGCGCTGCCAATGGCGAACGGTGGCGATAAGCGGATGTGCACGCTACTAACAACCTAATGTGGTCGCTACTAACGGTTTTTTATTTCAGTTTACATTCTCCTTTGATGTTTTCACTGCCAATGCTGCTCCAATAGACAGCCATGATATCCGTTATGTCGATTGTTCTATTTTACTTCTTTAAATGTTACGTGTGAGCGTGGTATAATGAATGCGTTTCTAACGTGCACGCATTGAATTTGTTTGCGTGACCAGCTAACACAAACGAAACGAAAGCTGTTGCAACGTAGAAAGGACTTCTTGTTTAATTAAACATTCTGAACAGAACAACCACAATGTAGATAATTGATTTATGCATTCTGAGGAACCTCACAAAAACATACTTTTCTAACTTCAAATTCTCAAGCACTTTCAATTTTCGTCCAGCTAATTACAATTAAAAACAACTAGCGAAACGCTGATTAGCCTTGCAGCAGCCAGGCGTCACACAGGTGTATATTAATGTGTGAAAGCCGCTGAACAAATGACCAAGACAAATTCAGAGTTCTTTTTTTTGTATTTCACTGACCACAAAAAAGTTATGAGCAACTTCAAACTGCACTACAATTACGTATTTAGGGAAATATAATAATTAACACCATTAAAACCGCAATTCTCTATCAAATGCATTTTAAATTGGGCACGGAAAACTGAGGTTTATACAGAAAGTTCGCAAGCGTGGCATTACTCAATGGGAAATAGGCACGCGTGTAGTATGATGGATTCTCCTCTGTTACGTGAAAATCCACAATACATGCTATTCTAGGAGTAATGTTAGTGGACTAGCAAAAAATTTGAAGGGCGGCTTACAGCCTCAATCAACTTTGTAAAAACAGAACTCCAACAGCAGTTCACTATTAATCAACGCAACAACGATAGCAACACACTGGTTACCGCACAATGGTTTCAAGTAGACGCACAAGGGCAAGGTAGACGAAGAACGTGTTTAACAGCGCAAACGACATGAGGGGATTTTCGTTATCTAGGGTCCCCTGATATGACTGGCTCTTGATAAGGTAGGCCGTTCGGCACATGTATGTCCGATTTTGCTGATGTTGCGTAGTTATGCGCAGATTGTGTTTTCCTGTATATTGCAGTTGGATTGCAATAAACTGTGGTTGTTTGTTCAGCGCTCTGTTCTCGTCTCTTCTATCCCCTCATATCGTTTGCGCTGTTAAGCCCTTTCTTCGTCTACCATGCAGCACCAACCAGCCCAATCAAGCACCTTGTTAAAACACAAGGGCAAGCGTCGCGTTTCAACTGTAGTACAATCGTGTGCGTAAAGTAACATCATAAATCTTTTCGTCGTACCAGTGGTACCCATGATGTAATGTAGCACCTGTTTTTCTCATCGCGTCAACAAACTGCCGCGACGCCGAGAGCTGCACACACAGCTGACTGTCAGGGAAAAACGTGGTCTTGTAGGAGGCCATCTTGCACAGCAACCAACGAACATTAGTGCACATCTGAAGCATCTGGAGCATTGTCGTGGATGCGATGACAGCTGAGCGAAATCAGGGATCATCGTCCGACGTGTGGCCACGACCTTTACACAATTTGAACGTTGCAATGTCAAAGGAAGATGGAACCGTGACGAAAGAGACGCGTCCAGCCAGTCTTGTTGGGTGCGTTCTACTGAAGAGAGCGCGCTCCCACGGTTACCGAAAGCAATAAAAAAGAATGGAAAGAGGGGTTCGCTTGGAGCGTGCCAGAGCGGTGGAAGCGAGAAAAGTGTTGTTGTTGGTGTGAAAGAGGTTGGAGAGATGGCGCTCGTTTATTTTTCACATGGCAACGCATATTTTATGCATAATGCATGGGATCTAATTGGGGGAGGGGGAAGGGGTTTCATGGAATCCTATGCGGAGAAAGCGGGTGCAACGGCTTTCTCCGCACTAGTCGAGTGGCAAGCCAACCGACGGCGCCACCATACTGGCGCAAGAAGCCAATAGAACATTCGTAGTTGTATCTGTGTAGGTTCCCTCAATGCATATACATTTGCATCAGTGTGCTCCTGGGACCACCAAGTACACGAAGGGACACCTAAAAGAAGAATAATTTGCATTCAGTCCACCTTAGCGTCTCTTGTTAAATTTCAACTGCTTACTGTGACGTTCAGAGATACATAAGTTAACCGCTGCAATTTTCACGCTTATATAGTCCCGTTAGATCTGGCAGTAGGTATTGGTCAGTGTGTGCATTTGTTTTTCTTAGAGGCTTACTTGAGGCTTACTTGGAGGATTACTTACCGGATATCCGTTCCGCTTTGTTTGATATTTTTGCAGTCCTGCAGACTGCAAAAATATCAAAGAAAGCGGAACGGATATCCGGTAGAACCTATATATGCATGAGTGCTGACATCAATGCAACGTTATCTTGAGTAGTTAAGGTAACGCCATCAATTCTCTGCCATTTTAAGACAGTCTGAGGATATGATAGGAAGCAACGTAGAAAACAAACGCAAAAGTTGAGACGCACTTATTTCTTTCATTGAAACTTCTTCTCTACAGCCTGTGTTCCGATTCTCAAATTCAGCCATGAGTCCCAATTCTTAAGCAGGCTGTTTAACACCATGCTGACATAAAAAGAGTCGCCTCTTTGCTGTCAAGGCACTTCTGAACATCTCGGTGAAATGTTATTGCACTCCATTAAGCATAAAGTGTATAATCTTGTGTCAAAAGCAGACAAAACCACCCGCCCTCTCTTTAGCCATGCAACAATTGACGGCGCAGCATATAGACGTAACATTTATTGGCATAGCCACGGACCAACTCAAAGGATACGTGCCACGTCATAAAGATACTGTGACTCCCAGCGGCATGCCACCATGCATCGACACCATGTCGAACGAAGCTACCAATTCGATCAACGAAAAAACAACCAAGAATGTTCAAGGTCAAAACGTGCAGCGACGTAACTCTCGGGCCGCGCTTAGCTTTCTCGCAATCACCACATCTTTTTCTATGTAGCTTCGAGCGGGTTCTTGGTGATGCAACAAAAAAAAAGCGCTGTGCTCGTCCAGTAACTCCACTTCGATTTGAAAACTTTTTGTGACAGCTAGTCAGTGAGGCAACAATGTAGAGTAGTAAAGCCATTATGTTAGAAGTTATAAATGTTTCCGGGGCCACATAAAAATCCCCAATTTAGGTAAACGAACAGTCGCCATTGCACACATTCGTTCAGTGTGTCCACTTGTTTTGTCGTAGCAACAACACGCAGGGCCATAAACTTACATAAATATAAAATAAATAGTTCAAGCCATCATTCCTGTACCGAACACTGCATATTATATGAAAAGCGCATTTTATTGTGGACACTTTAACGTACCAATCAGTTTACGCACGCCTTGATATTGTAGTAGTAATTGCTGCGGTTACCTTGCACTTGATATTAGTGCAGTCAGTATTAAATGACTCTGTTTACAACCAGAGATGAAATGTTGAACAATATCCTTCCCTTTTATTATCTTTCTTGAAAAAGTCACAGTTTCTCCGCAAGGCCGAGGCAATGAATGCGATAGCGAAAACTTGAAATGTAACGCTGAGAACGGCAAGATGATTAGAACGTGCAGCGTGCTGCTCACGCACAATTAACGCACAAAAGCAACACACTCAGAACGAGAGCGAACTAACAACGTTTACAGCTCAACACTCATCTGCTATTTTAAAAAAAGCGAACGAAACCTAATCACAGACACAGATATGAGTGCGACCTAACAACTGTTCCAGTTGTTACTTCATTGTGATTGAAAAGCGCGCTTGCTGCGGCGGCTGCATTTCCGATGGAGGCGGAAATGTTGAAGGCCCGTGTGCTCAGATTTGGGTGCACGTTAAAGAACCCCAGGTGGTCGAAATTTCCGGAGCCCTCCACTACGGCGTCTCTCGTGATCATATAGTGGTTTTGGGACGTTAAACCCCACATATCTATCTAAAAGCGCGCTTGTTTCACAAACGGGGCTTGTCCAGCGAGCAAAGTGATTTTTGTGCACCCGGAAACTAAACGCAATTGTTCCGGTAAAAGCCGAAGGCACGTGAGTTTCCCCCACCACAGGAAAAGTGCGTGCATAGGGGCCCTTCATACCGCACAGCTAAGCACGCGTTGGAGATGAGCGCACATTGGCGAATCGCGACGAGCTGGGAGCAACCTTTACGCAGAGCATGCTCATGGCGCCATCTCACTGGTAATGCTGAAAACACGCTATTTCATCCGTAGTAGATGTAAATAGCTTGCCGTTTTAAGTCGAAGAAGATGCGTTTTGGTGGTCGATTGGCTAACGCCTCGCGCTCACGAACGAGAGGTGAGACCTTGGATTCCGCACGCCGGAGTCTTCTTCTGGATTATTTTAAATGTGAAGCATTTAGCGAACTTCAGCGACCTTGAGCATATTTGTCTATCTATCTATCTAGCCGCCTACGACTTTTAGCTCCCCTGGCCGTTTTGATAATTGCATCAATGCCGAAATTTGTATGACATAACATGACTGTATGGCGAGCATAAGTGGCTAGACATGACAAGAAAATCATAACAATTATGTCTGAATGTATTATCTACACTTCATGGTCTTGCTCCTCATGCGGTGGTTTCGCTCCCATGATGTATTGCAAAAATGAGGCGGTATTACACGACTGCATGGCACACATCAGTGATAGACCTTAACGTTGAAATTGGGACATGCATGTCATGGAAATCATGACCACATGCCACGCTCATGCTGCCCACGCGGTTGTTTCGATAGCATCACATATACCAAATCTCGTATTACAGTACATGAATGAATGGTGAAGGTAAATAACCAGTGCAAACATGACAATCATGAGATGCGTGTCATGTAAAAATATGACTACATGCCACGCTCATGATGCGCTCGTGGCCGTTTCGCTAGCTTCATATGTACCATATCTCGTATTGCTGGACGTAAATGAATGGCGAAAGTATATCACATATGCAAACATGATAATCGTGAGATGCGTGTCATGTAAAAACATGAATACATTTCACGCTGATGATTCGCTCGCGGTGGTTTCGCTAGCTTCTCATATACCAAATCTTGTATTACGTGACGCGAACGGACGACGAGGGTAAATGACACGTCCAAACATGATAACCATGACATGCGTGTCATGTAAAACATGACTACAAGCTACCCCCAGAGCGTACTCGTGGCCATTTCGATAGCTCCACTTATACGAAATTTGGTATGACGTGACGTGAATAGACGACGAAGGTAAATGGCACGTTGAAACATGATAATCATGAATTGGAAGTAATGTACGACATAATTCACGTCCACCTCGTGACATTGTGCTGATTTCGTTATTGCATTAGCAGTTACATGGACACTCTCGGCTGGATTTTGCCGCCAGGGTCAACATGGACGTTGGTTTCACCGTCATTCACCGTATATGTACACGTATCTATATATATGAAAACGTAATCAAAATATTCCAGAAAAAGATTCCAGTGTGCGGAATTGATCTCTGAATTGTGAGTTCGAGGCATTAGTCTCTGAACTACGAAGGAGCACTTCCTTCAACGTTCAAACGGCAAGCTATTTATACCAGTCACTTACCGCTGGTCATGGACTTCTCGAGGGGGGGGGGGGGGGGGGCACTATTGTGTTTTGAGCAGGACCAGTGCGGTGATGCAGTGAGCGCGCACCGCCACATCGTCATGACGCTGTGGCACGCCCTCTCATTTCCCACGCGTACTTTGCCCCGTGGAAAGGGGCAGGGTAGACGCTCACGTGTGCTCTTGAATAGCTCGCGGTGGGGACAATCGTGCGCCTTGGGCTTTCACTGGAATGATTCTGTTGTAGTTACCAGGCGCACAAAGGTCACTACAATCGTTGCACATTCTCCGTTTCCAAAAAAGACACGCTTTTCAGACACAGCGAAGTAACAACTGAGACGCTTATTCACGTTCATCTGTACCTGTCAGTAGGTTTCGTGCGTCATTTGTGCGTGAGAAACGCGGGGCACGTTTCGATCTGCTTGCCATTCGGCGGGTGACCATTGTTGCTATCACGTTCATCTCTTCGCTTAGGCAGCAAGGCTTTGACTTTAAAAGTGACATATCGACCTTCCTCATTCGTGCTCGCATATCAACGTTTCCCACTGTACGTGGAATTGGCCATTTTTTCCTTTCTTGGGTTTTCACATATATAGATACGTATACATATACGCTGAATGACGTCGATGCCAACGCCGGCGGAAAATTTTGGCCTAGAGTATCGATATAATATCTATCACGATAAATGTTGAACAGAGATTGTCGCAGGAGCCAGCATTTCGATTGACAAGAGTGATTGTCCTCGTTGGGGTGGTAGAAAACTGTTGTTTTTGCGTGTTAGCAGTTGCGACCCTGACGAAGACAGGTTTTCTTACGTAAGGGCGCTTTTCTTTCTCGCAGTCTCTCCCTCTGTTTAGTCTTTCTTTTTGCGCTGCTGTCGTCCTTCGTTTCGTTCAAATGCTGGTTCTCGTGACATTTCAAGTTCAACTATGTTTTTAATGTTGCAAGCCGCCATTTTCTTGAAGTTTTTTATTCTCGTTTTAATTTTTATGGTTTGTTTCAATTGTTAGATAGCTGTTTTGAAGTGTACTAACATTACGGCGCGGCTTCTTTATCTACAATCGCCCGGTCGTAGTGGTCTATTGGCTAAGACACTCGGCTGCTGACCCGCAGGCCACAGGATCGAATCCCGCCTTCAGCAACAGCATTTTCGATGGATGCGAAAGTGTTGTAGGCCCGTGTGCTCAGTTTTGGGTGCACGTAAATAACTTCCGGTGGTCGAAATTTCTAGAGCCCCTCACTACGCGGTTTCTCATAATTATATGGTGGTTTTGGGACTCTCCATATCAATTATTCTTTTATCTATGATTCCGTTTCTCGGTTATTTCCCTGTATTTTAGTGATATTCGCACAAGGAATCTCAGTCCTTGCAACATTTCTAAACTAATAGTGCAATAGCATACAAAGGTCTTTAAAGTGGCTCAGAAATTGTTATATTTGAAAGTACTATTAAAAATTCCCATTCACAAAATAAGATCTTAGAGGTAATGTTGATTAGGAATGCATGAAGTAACATTGTTTGTTCATTTAGTTTTTGTTAGATGTTGCAATGCGCTATAATAGCGACGTTAAGACAGTAAAATACTTAGTGACGACTTTAGAGAATAGTAACGAAAGCTCTTGTCAAGTACTCATTTATATTAATGCCCATATCTGGGGCATACGTGTCCTTTAGGGAAAATTTGGGATATAACTTAGCAGAACTGACCAAAACTCAATTCGGAGTGGTAAGCTCTGATATACACTACCGACAATTAACAAAGAATTCTTTGCTATTCATCTGCCACTTTTAGAGTGGTTTAAACAAATTAAAAAATCTGCAGACAAAACAATGAGAAATTTGTATGATGAAGCCAGATAAATGATAACCTCCACTGATAACGTAATAAGGGCACGCCGTTAAAAAAGCAGCTCAAAACGTTTCGCCAATCAAGGGAGGCGAATTCAATGAAACAATGACAACTCATAGAATGTGTTAGCTATGGACGGCATGAAATCAAAATCTATACCTTATAAAAGTATTCAAAAAAGTACCTGTGACTTCGTTGAACATATGTTGGTAAATGGTTATACGAGTTTGTAGCATGGTACACTTTGGAAATCTCCTGTAAATGTGTGCACTTGATATGTGTTTATTTACATTTTTGTGAGATGTGCGAGTGCATGTTTTAATACTGGGATAGGTCTACGGACAAAAGCTTTAGTGAGCCTTGCATACGTCATTACGCTGTACCATTATAAAGAAGCTTTAAGTGCGAAAAATCCCATAATCGCTACAGAAACTCATAGGTGCTCATACACTTGCAGGGAGTCGTAGTGACTTGGAGCTTGCTGGTGCTGTGTCCAGGCATTGAGTCACATTCGACTGCGGCCCACCTTTGGCAGCGCCTCCGCCAGATGACCTTGCCCGGGAGACAACGTGACAGGCCGAGGCCCACGACGAGCATGTTCGCGCTGGAGCCGGACCTTCGTGGACCTTTTCTGTACGGTCGTGGTAACTTACCTAGGCTTCCCTGGCAGAAGTTATACGTGTACAACCGGCCTATGGGCTTCCGCCACTGGCGTCGTGAGAATCCACCATCCATGCGTGGCAGAAAGCTATCTAAGATCAAGGTAGTGAAGAAGTTTGTGACTGGAACCCCCGTAGACAGTACCGGTGTCGTATTTCTTCTGTCGCCTCAATTGATCGCAGCCCCAGTGTCACCTAAACTGACCATAAAATATCCTGAATCTGTTCCTTGGATGATGCCGGCAGTCGTCCCACCCAGCAAGCATCAGCCACCACTAACGGTGAAAGCAGCCTCAAGGAACAATACCCGGCCACGGTCCTTTGTGTACTTTACTGGGGCGCATTCTTCGGATTCACGTGTCCAAGAGGTAGCTGGTTCTAGCACGAAAGACATCACCATCATCCACAACAGGAGAAAGTACACCATCAGCGCAAAAAGCAAGGCGCGCCTAAAGGGACATCCAGGCCTTGTAGTCCATGTTAGAGGCATGGGAGTGGACACAGGACAATAACTATCAAGTACAAGCCGGTCCGTGTAGAGCACGTCAAAACGTGGACTTTCTTGCCTTGGTGCTTCACATCGCGACTTTCTGCCAGTTTTCCAGTAGTGTTAGCGGTTAATAGAGTTCCATGTCTCAGTCACTTTCATTAGAAGCGAAAGCTTCGAGTTCCGAAATGTTCATATTGATAAGGCATTGCTCACACAAATGTCAACCAAAAATAAAAGAGAACAAAATATGCACTCGCACATACATACTAATAATACTATTGTTAAGATATAAAATATTGTGATTATGAGAAGTGTACCAGCAAAGATATTTGGCCCAACCATGTACCTGAAAAAATGCTTTTGCCGCTCCTAACTTAAGCCTAATATGATAACTTGACTAAATTTGAGTCAGTTACAATTATTATAGGCAAGGCATAATCAAGCCAGAGCATTATTTGAAAAAGAATACATGGGCTGAAATACATTTCACATCTTCTAAACTTCATCTGCCCGGACGTTACTCTATGCTTGTGGCTCATGGTACGGATTTTAGTAAGATATAATATTCCTGAATAATAGATGCATAGTAGCTCTTTGACTCGCCTGTGTAACGCTGTCCCTCTGCACCGAAGCAGTGCCAAGTAGGCCACGCCTTCCCTCGCAGTGCGCGTGCGTGACGTCACTTTCTCCCTAGCCTATCGCTGCTTGTCGCGTGTCATCTCTCTCACTTCCCCCTCTCCACTGTTTGCAACGCTTTAGCCCACTCCTCACGTCGGCATCAAATCCTCACCCGCACAGCCTCTCTATCTGTCGGCGAAAAGAAACCGCAATGTTGGCGCGCTGCGCATGCTCGCGCGTCGTCGTCTGGACCGGTCGTAGTACTGCGGTGCCGGCAATTGGAACAGCGCGCCGCTGCTTGCTGCGCGATCACGGTGACAGGTGGGACGCCAACAGGGCATGCTTGCTGCTAATATGCGAGTACCTTTCCCGGCCGTCGCCAGCGTTGCGGGTTAGCGAAGCCGATCGCGTTCGCGAATGGCGACGTCGCGCCTGGAACACCAAGGAGGCGCGAGCATGGGAAGCCGAACGCAAGCGTTGGCAGTGGAAGACCAATGACACCGAAGACGTGCGAGTCAAGAACCGATCACGTTCGAGAATAGAGATGGTGCCCGGGTAACATCGACGAGACGCGAGCCGTGGCAGCCAAGCGCAAGCGTCTTCAACGCGTCCCTTCTCTTGTGTCTTAGCATTTCAAACAAACGCTACACCAAGTTTTTCTTCAAACTGTTCTTCCAGCATCCGCTCCGACGCTCGTTTTAACCGCGCCAACACAGTGCGCACCGCTGCTGCTTCGCATACCATCAAGTTTCCCTTCGGGGACATGGTCTTTAGTTTTTCTTGAAACGTTGAATATATACGCAATCAAATGAATGAAATAAGATATGCACAGACTTCGAGGTCACTTGTCAAGACTAGATAGCTATGCTTAGAATGTAACTTGAATACCACACACGTGGCCAATGATATTAAGGCGGGTTGTTTTAGTATGTGAGTAGTTAAGTCTTTGCATTTCGTTGTCCTATTATGGGCAAGTACTTTTTGTGTTATAATGATGCACAGAGTTGATAGCAACTACAACTCTTATTGTACTTTTATATGTTGACATTTGTTTTCAACCTTTTCTTCTACCTACTTCTCCTATACATATCAGTTTAAATTGCAATATTATTGGAAGCATGTTCCTCCAACAAATGTTGTTCAGCTTACTTGCAGTTTTTTCCCAATTTATGTAACATTAAGCAGTGATAATCATACGTTATCAAACGTGCCTTTATATAGGAGGGTTACAAATAGTACAGGTGAATCACCTCTGTTATTTTATTTTTCAAGTTTAGTTGAAGCATGGCGTCTACTTGCAGTATTCATGCATGTTTCAGCGCTGTCAAACGGGCAGTCGTATCTTTAGACCTGAAATGTTAGAAACAAAGAGAATAGGATGACCACACTATTCGATACTCGTAGAGCTTACTTTTTTGAAACATGTGCATTGTGTATATTTTCTTAGTGAATGTGCAACATAGTTTATTGAATGATGTTACACTTTAACTAGGAAATTGAAAGTTGATATTCAATGCGTTTTTGATTGCAAAAACATGCTGGTCATGTACGTTACAACTCTGTCCATTCTTTGTTAACCTAAAGTTTACGCAACTGTCAATTTTGGATAGTGTGTGTTGAAATATCATGAAATGCTTTTTCGAATAATTGCGCAAGCGACTACGTGTTTTGTGGTGCGCACAGTGTGATTTTTTGTTATGATGAAAACCTCTAAATAATGAACAAAGGCGCATATAAATAGTTTTTTCGATAAGTTGGACGACCGTAAAATCACTGAAGTGTAAACAGTTGGGCTTGTTGGCGCAGCATAAGCAGCTGTTTCTCAGCACCAAGAACGCGGAAAAAGTAAACGACGCACGTAAGTTCTGTGAGCTCCGTTCATGCCATTCTTCTTGTTTGCACTGCGAAACCCGAAACCGTGGAATTCCCACTACATGACGCAGTATACTGTGATGGGTCTCGATAAGTGTACTGTTGCTTGGCGACCCCTTGAAGGCCGTGTAGTAGCAGACCCTGTGGGATGTCAGGGACAATATCGGAAGATGTGGGTGCAGAACAACAAGCGAAATGAGTAAGAAAGAAGACGACAGTAAAGACGCACTTTATGTGCTATTTTTGAACTTTTTGTTAGTAGCGCTACACCAACACCTTGCAATAAAATACCCATTAGCCGGCATTTATACCATTCTTCAGTTCACGGGCAATATAGTGAGCCTTCGTTCCCATAATGAACAACACATGAGACCTGATGATTACTGTCAAAGAATACACACGTCCTCCAAAGTCCTCGGGAAGCAGCCTGAGGTCCGCCGTCAGTATTAAAGGGTCAACTCCCCTACATCGAGGTTATTTCAATTTGGACTACAAAATTATATGCACTTAACTCGACGTAAAGCAGGTAGAAAACTTATGTGTGAGCAGTTATCCTCGTGTCGTGCAGCGACAAATTTAAGTAGCGTGTCTTCAGGGGCTGCTTGGTAAGACATTATTATGGGAATTCAAAGTGCCCAATAGACAAGGTACCAGAGTAGAAGTAGAGAGGACGAAACAAAGTCTGTGAGTGTCGCTGAAGGATCTGAATTCGATCAGCAGCGTTCGTGCTTACAAGGAAGCGCGTGCCATCCAGCTTTGCAGCCTGCTGGGCCTCTATGACGAAAAAAAAAAATCTGAACTTGTGATACACTGGCACACTTTCCCCAGCTTCTTTTCCTCTTCCTCTCTCTAACCTTACTGCTCTCTCTTCACCATAATTCCCTTTTTCCGTGCTATTGCTACGCTATACTATGCAAGGCTAAGATATGCTCTACAAGTAATAGAAGCTTGGGCTATAGTTGGTCTGAGAGAATGACGGTGTAATGTTCCAGCCCAAGAACATGGGAAAAATAGCACGAGTGGAAAAGAGCGCTGACTTCTAACTGGTGTTTACTTCTGAAAATGACAAAATAAACTTGTGCGAACAAAGATAAAGACGCGTCTAATCAGTGCATCTATACAGTTGAATCACAACACATGTTCATGATTGCCCTACAGGCTGGCCAGGAATTATGCTCAAAATGTGACAGTGCCCAGGGTGGAGTGCTCATGCATCTCATTATGAAAGACAGAAGTGGAGCGCTGCATGTACATAACAGGGATTGGAGGAGAGAAGAACAACACAGGCGCACACTCGCAACTGAAAGTTTATTGAAGGTGGAACACATATATAGCTTACAGAAATTTGTCACATGATGCGTCTTTGTTGTTCTTCTCTCCTCCAGTGGCTGTTGCGTACTGCGCCTCACTTCTCTCTTTCTTAATGAACCGCTACCAACTAGCCCAAATGGCTGCTTTGCTTACGCATCTGTCGCCTAACTTGTTCTATATTATAGCTTCTATATTATCGTGGGTTTGCTTGAATATAGCTGGGACATCGCACTTTACGACTGTGCCCAATTTTTGTCTATGTTCAAACCTTGTGAACTACCCTCATAACAGTATGCTGCCTTTGCCCTCCTCCTCACCACTATTTCTATTGCTTACCCCATTCCTATAATTGGTTATGCTCAGCATGGTTTTGCCTGCGGGACGCCAAGCTACGACATGAGATGACAGGATACAATGACGGCATAATCTTTACCTCCTTTACTTTCTACTTACCCTTGATTTTCTTTCCCACCCCCTCGCTTTGCAAGACATGTTGCTTTGCCTGCATGACGCCATACCTGACTATGCTAAACTTAAGAAAAACAGTGGCATGAAGGGAATTCGTTGTGACAAGACCAACGCCAGGCCTTGTCACTACTTTCTATGCCTGCTCTTTGCGCTGTATTTTTTCGAAGTTCTGCATGTTGGGTGCACGTTAAAGAACCCCAGGTGGTCGAAATTTCCGGAGCCCTCCACTACGGCGTCTCTCATAGTCAAATGGTGGTTTTGGGACGTTAAACCCCACATATCTATCAAGTTCTGCATATTTCAAAACGCCTGAATTAACTGTTTATTTTTAATTTTTGGATATGGCTTACCAGCTCCCTTCCTCCTATCCGACATTCTCATCCTCACAAAACCCCGCCTCACCCTTAGTTCCCTTTCCTGCCCTGTTACTATAAATGACTATTACGTACATGGTTCGGCTGCACAACGCAATAAATACTTATACTATGCTTCAGCTTCTCTTCTCTTTTCCATCCTCTTTGCCGTCATACCTTGTCTCCTGATCCTCCCTTATCCTTCCCTTGTATTACATTGCTATGCTACACATTGTTTGGGGTGCGTGACGGCAAGCGGCGAGATAAGACGACAGCATACTATGACAGCATGTTCTTCCTCTTCCTTCTTCTGCTTTACTTTCTACTCATCCTCACATCACATCACTCCTCCACAGCCTCACTTCCCGTTCACACCCCTTTTCTATGACTTTGCTTCAGTGCAGCACGCTAGTGCTCGACAGGGCTAGCTCTGCTCACGCCTCTGTTGACTTCGTTGACATCGCTGCGTCGGCACGCCAGCATGCCACAGTATTTTTGCCAGCGTTACTCAAAACTACATGAGACGAGAACCGCAAACGACAACTTGCGACAGCCCGGGTCCCTAAAGCGCACCGCGTTTAGGATTGTCGTGGTAGCCCGCACATATCACTGTGGTTTTCCACTGTGGTGCTTAATCGTACACTTCAAGCAGCGCAGGAATGATCGGAAGTATGTTTTCATGGTTTTGCTCTGGCTAGTTGGTCGAAGCGTATTACCGGCACATTTGGTTGGTTTGGTTGAAAATGACATCATATAACGCTGTGAATAACCAAGAAGACGGACAAGGTTTCTAGGCAAAGCTTCTGGTGTGCTATGCGGGACGGCCAGAGCTTCTCGGGCACATGAGTTTGCTCAGCACTCACTCTACGGTGGCTGTGGCTAAAGGACAGTAAGAAGCGCCTCATAGCAGCGTTGATAAAAATGGCTACAAGGACACCGGTTGCGACAGAAACTCAAGTGGGGCATTTGTGGTGGTTATCGGAAAAACACCGCATGCGAAAACATCAGTGCCGCCATTTAGTCAACATTTGAACAGTGCAGCGACATTAGCGTGATTGTCGCGCTATCTCTTTGCCCACGATCACGCGCTTCACACAGGCGCGTTCGTGGGCGTTTGTCCTCTTTCGAGCTGGTTTTTTCGTTCCACCTGCAGCGTGGAAATTTCCGCTCTGGAAGACAGCAAGTGTGCACACGCATCACCCTCGTGCTACTCCTTTGGCTTCTATGAAATATAAAACAATTGGGCCCGTATCTGCACGCTTAACTGCAAATGTCGTCGAAATAAGATGGTCTTGCATCTTGAGAGAGTGAATAAAACGTTTATTTGATGTTCTGCGCGAGAAAATCAGTTGATGGTATTCTGGAGGCACTGGTTTAGAGTGTCTCGATGGGTGCAGTGGAGGCAAACGAGTGAATCCAGGCACGTGAGACATGATCACTATCTGATAGTTATCTTGTAAAACGAAGAATGGGGTCTGATATAGCAAGCGCGCGGCGTGCGCGCCTATCTCGGAAGCGATAAGGTGTACAACAAGAAGCCACGGGTAGGTGGCACCTACCCGTCTTAGCAAAGCGTTGGAATCAGTTGCCTTTTCATTGTCAGTGCAGTTTGATAAGCGCTACGGTCCTTGGAATAACTTATGCAATATCTAGTATAAAGAGACACACCACAAAATATTGACCTGTTTTTATTGTGCCTCAGGACTGCGCAATATTTTGTTTTTATTTGACAATCGTGAAAGTATGAACGCGGAAACATGACAATATTGGTGGGCGCAGTAGATGGGGTTGAATTTGGGCCGTATCGGGTATCGTTTTGTCAAACAAACAGACAGACCAAAGTTTTTTGTGTCGAAGTAGCCCAAGAAAGACTATCGTCTTGATTGATTGATTTTTGGGGTTTAACGTCCCAAAACCACCATATGATTATGAGAGACGCCATAGTAGAGGGCTCCGGAAATTTTGACCACCTGGGGTTCTTTAACGTGCACCCAAATCTGAGCACACGGGCCTACGACATTTCCGCCTCCATCGGGAAATGCAGCCGCCGCCGCCGGGATTTGAACCCGCGATCTGCGGGTCAGCAGCCGAGTACCTTAGCCACTAGACCACCGCGGCGGGGCGACTATCATCTTCAAATATCACCACCTAAGCACTCTGTACAAACGGCTATTCAGCCGCGCCTGTCGATTTCACTTGAGTTTCTGACTTTCTCGTCAGGCGCGGCTCCTAGCACGGCAAACATCTGCGCTGAAAGAGAAGATGCTGGAAGATCTCTCTCTCCAAAGGAATGGGCACCCCTTCAACCTAGACGATCTGTTGAGCCTCAACAGAAGCCGCCTCAAGAACAAGCAACGGCCGGGAAGCCAGATCATTGCGTGATGGTGATGCTAAGGTTATTAGTGGACACCATTCGCATGTTGTTAAGCGACATGAATACACCGTCAGCCAAAGGCGCCCTTCAAGTACTGGACGCGCTTAGTCCAGTGCCAGCAGCCCTAGAGTAGACCATGGCTAACCCACCACTGTCTTTCAGGGATGAGGTTCGTAAAGCAGCGATACTGCAGTGGAATGCCAGGGCACTGAGATCGCGCATTGGTGACTTTCGTCAATTTGTGTACGTCAATATGTTTCCCGTAATCGTCATCCGTGAGCCGAACTTATCGAGTGCAATACGACTCTCGCTATACGAACCTTTTATGTCGTCTACTGTTACTGAAAGCAGCAAGGTTCTGGTGTACATTCGCCGAGACCTCACTTACATCCTTCAACCTGTACCACTTCATGACGGAAACCAATACGTATGCTTAAGAGTGAAAAAGAGGAGGCTCAACATCACTGTGGTTGGCGCATAACTATCACCATCAAGCCGTTTCGATCAAAAAAGACTAGAAGACATCATGGCGTTAACTCCTGACCCGTGTGTTATTATTGGGGATTTTAACGCTCATCATACATTATGGGGAAGTCAGAATACCAACATGAAGTGCAGAAGCTTGGTGTCTTTTGCCTCCGACAACCAACTTTCGTTACTGAACGATGGCAGTCCTACATTTTTACGTGGCTCCACATACAGTAGCTGCCTCGACTTGGCTTTTGTTTCGTGAAGCCAAGTGAAGCATACTGAATGGTTCACAGTTATAGAAACGCACGGGAGTGATTACATTACAACATACGTCAAGATCAGAGGATTGCCGCCTCCTAAAATGCGCGACTGGTTAAAAGAGTGGACTGGAAAAAATTTCAGTCTCGTATGGAAGAGCAATGCCAAGAACACATATCCGATTTACAAGAGGTCATCAAGAGCACTGTAAAAGAGACGGTGTGTACGATCCCATGCCCTGTAAGAACGATGGACATTGACATAGAGCTGGAGCGGCTTCGAGCTTTGTGACTACGAGCTGAAAGAAGGTACCGGCGCACGAAGGACATAGAAGATTTACGGACTGCTAGACGTATGCAGAAGAAGATCAAACGTCAGTTGGACAAGCTAGACTTCCAACGCTGGATTACTTTCTGCGAGTCACTCGACCCTCGTAAGCCTTCATCGCAGATATGGAGGACGGTTAGAGGTTTGCGGTCATCGCCCATTCAGAAGTCACTATTCAAGGCCTTAGC
Source organism: Rhipicephalus microplus (assembly GCF_043290135.1). NCBI lineage: Eukaryota > Metazoa > Arthropoda > Arachnida > Ixodida > Ixodidae > Rhipicephalus > Rhipicephalus microplus. Next base: position 200,157,684 of record NC_134710.1, on the reverse strand, counting down.
CCTTCACCAAAATCGACCAGATGTGGACGTTGCTGAAGAGTTCTGGGCCGGATTATCAGGGCAAACTACAGTCATCAGCAGCTCACCACTTTCGAGCAGTTGTCCGCCACCACGTGATTCCTGTATGGACTTCCCGTCCACCATTCAGGAGCTCAAGGCAACCATCGCTTCATGCAAACGTACCTCCGCACCAGGACCTGACGGAATCTCCTACAGAGCCCTGTGTCATCTGGGTGAGTGCGCGAAAATAGCTCTACTTCAGCTATATAATGATTGTTGGCTAGAGGGCACTGTCCCCTTAAGTTGGAAAACTAGTCGTCTAGTACCATTGCTAAAACCTGGCAAATCATCATTGGAACTCTCCTCCTATCGCCCGATCGCATTGGCTCGTTGCGTGGGTAAAGTGATGGAGAGAATAATTCTCGGCCGACGCGAGTGGTACTTGGAATATCATGAGATCTACCCAAATGCCATGGCTGGCTTTCGACGTAGTCGATCATCGATCGATAGCGTCATGTACCTAATCACGTACGGGGAACACGAGAAAGGCCATAAGCGTCTTTGCACCTCTCTGTTCCTTGACGTCAAAGGAGCCTATGATAACGTTACACATGAAGCCGTCCTTACCGCACTAGAAGAGATTAGAGTGGGTGGCCGAATGTTTAAGTGGATACGCAGTTATCTCCAAATGCGATCCTATTTTGTGAGTACAGAGACCGGGAACACGTCTACACATTTCAGTTGTCGTGGCGTCCCTCAGGGTGGTGTACTGAGCCCCGTGCTATTCAATATAACACTAATCGCTCTCCATACGCACATACCAAACAATATTTATCTATCAACATACGCTGATGACATCTGCATCTGGACATCTACGGTAACTCGCCTGCAGTTACGAGCGAGAATACAGAGAGCTGCTACTGCAACTGCTTTGTATCTACGCAATCGAGGCCTGAAAATTTCCTCAGGAAAGTGCACTCTTCTGGCATTTACGCGCAAACCCATGTCGAATTACAGAGTGTCAATTAACGGTCAAAATATACCATATCATCGAGCTCACAAATTTCTGGGTGTCATAGTCGACAGAGACATATCATGGAGCCCTCATGTGTCGTATTTGAAAAAGCGATTGACAGGCATATGCCATCTTTTCAAGTTTCTCGCTGGAAAGACTTAGGGAATGCAGCCTAATGCTATGTTACGGCTGTACAGGGTGCTTTTCTTTGGCTTTTTACGATACAGTCTGCCTGCATTATCAAACGCCAGCAAAACAAGTCGACGTATGATACAAAGCGTTCATGCACAGGCGCTTCGAATATGTTTACGTCTGCCTCAGGGTGCCTGAACAATGGCGACTATAGCTATAGCCAAGGACCACCTCGTGCTGACCCATATTGAAATTGAAGCTTTCAGGAAACACATAAGGCATGTGGGCCAGACTCCCCATCACCACCTAGCCTCTCTACCAGTGAATAGACCTCATACTTCCTTTTGTCGAACAATAACTACACATGGTGACTCCCTACCAACTGGTTTTACGCCCGCGGCGAGACCTTCAATTCCTCCATGGTGCCTCAAACAGCCAGTCATCAGCCTGACAATACCAGGCATCCAGAAAAAACGACATTTCTCCAAACCGGCCCTCAAGCAGCTCGCCTTACTTCTGCTGTACGAGAAGTACCAAGACTGCACCCACGTCTACATCGACGGCTCCGTCCTGCCAAACAGCTCAACTGCGGTGGTCGTTATTCCAACGCACGCCACAACCATCAAATTCAGGACAGCTCATGCAACCACAACAACGGCAGCAGAGCTTGCAGCACTTCGCGCTGCGCTGCGTTTCATTAACGATCGAAGCGCGCAACGGTGGACGATTTTCTGCGACTGCAAGGCGGCACTTCAGTCACTTCTGTCAAATATACGCCGTGGTCCACACCAGCAGTTGGTATTTGAAAGAGCAGAAATGCTCAACCATATAACAGAGAAAGGGCACCACGTTATATATCAGTGGTTGCCGAGCCACTGTGGAATTATCGCTAACGAACGAGCTGATCAAGTAGCAGTTCAGCCCATACAGAAGACAAAGACCAGTCAATACCTCTCTCAAGGACGGACGCTGATAGAAGGCTCCGCATGCTTGCTCGCCAACGCTTCATGGCTCTTTGAAATGAGCCTCTCTTTACGCATGCAAGATTACGATCCCTTGACCCAACGTTAAGCATGCAGCTTCCAACAAAAATTCGACGAGGCGACGCTACTGCTTTGTGCAGACTATGGTTGGGAGTCGCGTTTACTCGTGCGTACGCGTTCCGCATAGGTATGGCCGACACCGCCGACTGTGCACACTGCGGAGATGAAAAAACAATTCGACATATCCTGTGTGAATGCCCGAAATACAATGATGATATGATGATATGTGGGGTTTAACGTCCCAAAACCACTATATGATTATGAGAGACGCCGTAGTGGAGGGCTCCGGAAATTTAGACCACCTAGGGTTCTTTAAGGTGCACCCAAATCTGAGCACACGGGCCTACAACATTTCCGCCTCCATCGGAAATGCAGCCGCCGCAGCCGGGATTCGAACCCGCGTCCTGCGGGTCAGCAGCCGAGTACCTTAGCCACTAGACCACCGCGGCGGGGCGCCCGAAATACAACCTGGAAAGACAACACCCTTCTAATAAACTAAACAGGTTAGATGACCAGCCGCTGTCAGAAGAAAGTATACTGCGCCATCGTCATGACTCATCGTCACAGAAGAAAGCCGTGCAAGCGCTACTGGGCTTCTTACGAAGTACTGGCCTGTCGGAACGCCTCTCAGTGGACTTATTTTGTGTGTGCGTGTGTGTCGGTGTCTTTCTCTTATTTATTTTTTAACTCTCCCTTTCTCTTTCAACCCCCTATTCCCCAACCCCAGTGTAGGGTAGCATACCGGATACTAGCATCTGGTTAACCTCCCTGCCTTTCTTTTTTCTCGTTTCTCTCTCTCGGCTATTCAGCGAAAACTGAAACGTTCGGCCCCGGTGTTTAGGAGTGGATTCAATCTGAAGCCTTCCACAATCTGAATCCTTCCACTGAAGCCTTCCACAACCATTGGCTACATGTTTGTGCTTCTTAATATGGTTAGACAGTCGCTTGGCTTAGATTTATTATAGTGTTTATTTTACATGCATTGTGCTCGCATGATCAACGTCATGGAGGAGAGTAATGAACTGTTAAATGCGTTTCGCAATGCGTTAATGACAGTGGTCGTTCTCAAACTACAGGCAGTCACAGACGCGCATATCTGGGCACAACATAGTGACGTGGCAATATTATGATTTCTGGTGCACGTTAAAAAACCTCAGATATGCGAAATTTCCGGAGCCCTTCACAACGGTGTCTCTCATGGTCATGATGGTGTTGAGACTCTAGCTAATATTATTATTAACAGAAGAGAAGCAGTTTAGTTTCTTTATTCATATTTCATTTTTTTAACACTGCCAAGCAGGCACCAATTTCGGCAACCGGCTATGCCGGGAACTTACCTTTCCTCTTCTTCGTCGTCCAGTTTTCTACCAGCACCTGACACTACCGTGTCACCAGACTCTAACAGACCATGCGGCCTGCTGTCCCCGGGACTTCCCTGCTTCGGCGTGGTTCCCGTCTTTTGCCTCCTCACAGCACCATCCAGTCCAATCCAACTGGCGGCAATGTCGGCTGCTTTCAGTGGTTAGTCCACCCACCCAAGCTTTGGACCAGGCCCTTGCATGGTCACTCCAACTTCTTTACTTGCCTGCCTGCCGTTTCTGCCAGACCGCGTCCCAGCAAAAATTAGTGGTTGGCTGCTGAACGAACCTTGCACCCACGCCTCGCACGTTTCCGGCTGAAAATTATCAAGTCCAGTGAACTTCACGCGGCTGTCTGCCCCTGTTAGGTGGCGTTTCCCTGTTCTTCTGGAGCTGCAGACCTCCTTACTGGTAGTGGGTTCTCCATGGTGTTGTTAAACTTCTGGCGTAAAGGCAGTGTGACCTTGGGGGACCTTGAGCTCGTGGCTACGGAAGCGACATAATCGTTTCTGCGTGCTGTGCAGCACACTCCTGTCCTGGCATTCGTGGAGAATTCACCTTTCGGCTGGACATTGCCGCATTGGCCTGCATCTTGCGGCTGAGCCGACCTTGCTACTTGGCCTCAGACAACCTCTTTCACAGGCTGGCCTCGGTGTTTAGAAGGGGGGATGTAGAAATCGATCACGCGCCCCAACCCTTTTGGCGCCTCGATAACGTGCGAGCATAAGCACTAGCCCTGTGTGGCTCGAGCGTCGGGAAAATGGTCACCGTGGTTTCGCCGCCAGGTCTTTTGTCTGGCACAAGCCATGCTTCAGTTTTCCCTGCACGGAGACGCGTGTCCGAACTTGCCGGACAAAGCACCTGCCCCTTTTGTCACAATAGCACACGTCATGGTGCTCCGCCGATTGTCATTAGGGCCCGTGACGGTCCCTGCCTTAGTAGCTTGCATTCGCCCGGTGCTCGCTGGCACCGGGCAGATGCGCACAGGTCTGCATGAGAGGCAGACGCACTGCTCTAGAAGGTGCCTTCTCGTACGCGCGTTTTGCTGCTGCCGTTTGTGTGATAGACCTACAGCCTGCCGGCAAGCGTACACTCGGTCGGTCTTGCAGAGATCCCCGCCGGCCCACAAGCCCGTGATTGTCGCCTAGTGCCATATATCGGGTAAATAAACCCATGTTTGATGATGCGCCGCCTTGAATGCCATCTATGCACTGTGTCTGAGAGTCGACAAACCTGGCCCTAGCGTGTTTGTGCGTAATGGCAGTGAAGTACATCGCGTCTCTTCCAGGTCACTTCGTATAGTAAGCATTTCGCAAACTTATCTCAACATACTACGTTGTCTTTCGTAATCAAATCGTGCTCGTGGGTATTGAATTTCCGAATAATTGGTACTTTTTTATAGTTTGTAAAAAACATGCTTCACAATTCAGTTGCCCATGTGCACGCGTTCTTTGCATTGTTTTGTATAGGCTGTTTGGGCCATAACAGATAATTAATCACACACTACAAAAACAAGCAAAGTAAGCACTGAAAGCGTTGATTGTTCATTTATAAGCAATAATCTCGTTATGGTCTTTGAAAAATTTTATTGTACTTATGCACTTTTGCGTGTACAGAGTATGAGTTATGTATCCACGTACGAGCTTACACGAATAACAGCTGTCATTTTAAAACAAAAGAGAAAGCAAGAATTATTATAAACATGCCTGCTTGGCTACTCTGCGAAGGTAGAGTGGGAAATTGAAAGAAAAAGATCAGACAGAAATAGGTGGGATAGGAAATAGTCAAATGATCACTAAAATCATTGAATTCGTTTCCACCTAGATGTAGTGTGCTTTTAAAAAATTGGCACAAACGCATACTTTCGTTTCTTTTTTTGCCATGTTGCACACAAGCTTAGCTTAAACTCGCAACGTGCCAAATTGACATAAGAAAGAACTGGCATGATCAGTGACAGTCATAATACTTCGGTGCCACACTTTTTGCCAAGCAGCATAGTGGTGCCCGCGAATCAGCAATAAAAAAGAACATCAACGTATTGTACAAAGCAGACACGGGCAGTAAACTAGTTTACTAGAGTGAGATTGTCCTTCATTATAACAAAAATGTGTGGATCTTCACTGGTAGCCGAAGGACAAAAAAAAGAGCATTCTCATGCCTACCGGTTCGTTGGCTGAAAGCAAAATTTCAATGCCAATGTTCATTTTTTATTACGTGGCACATATTTGTGAATGAAACAGAAAAATGAACGATGCGGCACCGTTCATTCAGTCGAATACTATTTTGTTTGGCCCACGTGGAGCAGAAGATTTGGTAGCCAGAAATGAAAAAAAAAACACAGAAAGGACAAGAACAATACATGCTAAGAATTACGGAAGTGCAGTAGGTCAAGATAGTTGTTATTGACTCCAGATGAATGAATGGATCGATGTATGTATGAACGTTATGAGCATCCTCTTTATAACGAGGAGGAGACATGTGTGCCATTAATCTCAAAGAAAAAAAAATGAAGTTAGCCTAGTGCCTTGTCAGCTTCTAATAAACCTTTCTATAAAAAAATAGCAACATAAATTCCCAGCCCAGTTGCCTGCCGTTCACAGCAGAATTTAATTAGTTTTTCCACCACTTATTTTTGTACTTTGTTTCAAGTTTTTGGTCATCAATATTCCAGTCGTCTCTTATTTCCATCGCGGGCGTAATCAGCTTACTATTACTGTCCTTTAAGCACAAGGCTTCCTATATACGATAAGCTCATGCTCAAAAGTATGCCTGAGTTGATATCTCCACATTAAACGAGGCCATATTATGTTCTTTCTTCATCTTCCTCGCAGCATGTGCATTGTTCTTCTTTACTGAGTCTTGTTTTGCAATGCAGTGCCCTAAGGCAACCCGATCTCACCTCCAACAGTAAAACACTTCCCTTTAAATTATCAAACAATGCCGCCCTCCTTATTCGTCACACCTTGCTCAATAGCGAGCGCCCATTTACGTTTACTTTAAAGACAGCTGAAAATTGACTTTCCCGCAAGAATGTCCTCCACCAGGATCCCTCATTCCCAGGCTGATTTTTCCGCTCAAAGAAGGTGCACCTCTCTCTCTTCCGTAGCGAAGGTGCGGGAGCACAAACAGCGCTTTTGAAAAGACACTGCACGAATATCACGCCACCTTCTTAGTTGCCCCGTGTACTAGGACAACGGGAGAAACAAAATAAAGGAATGCCACAACCGATGGCAAATGAAAAAAAAAACAGTTTTCCTGTTACTCTGATTGCACACGTGTAGCAATTGTTTCTCAAGCTGCTAATAACTCATATGACATGTACAATAATTGTACTGCTTACGTTATAGGCAGAAGTGGTGAACTTGAGATACACAAATTTTAGTTCTTGAAGCATGCGTCATGCACATTTCAAAACAAGGCTTGACTGATTGCGCGCCGGAGTACACTGCCAACAGTGCAACGGATATCAAGGAGACACTGAATTTTTAAGCCAGCTGCAGAGTACTTGCGCCCGAAATTTCTAAGTTTTTCGAGATAATTTAAAGTAGACTTCTGCGCAGGTTTAAAAAAAATCTGAGTCTTTTCAAACCTTTAGTTGATTCGCTAAGGTTATATGGTAAACATATACTAAATACTAAACACCACTTTAATTGTGCAGTAGTGCCCCCGCAACTGCCTAGAAGATCATATAGATTGGTGAAATTTGGGAAGATTGGAAGAATTGTCGCTGAACTGAAATAGAAGGCGGGTGGTTGTTGAGGAAAAGTTCACATTATTTATTTATTTTCATTTATCATTTATTACCTTTAATTGCTTATATATATATATATATATATATATATATATATATATATATATATATATATATAGAGAGAGAGAGAGAGAGAGAGAGTTATTGGGATTATTCCTTTTCTCAAAGGTTTCGTATGAAAATTTACATGATGGTTGGGTGACATAAAAATGTAGTATCAGAAGTAGTGGTTAAGATACAGCTGAGTCAGCTTCTTGAATGGCTTAATTCCTAAAGTGTGCAGAAGCGCGGATGATTGCCGCGTCTTCCAGAAGGCCATTCCAGTCTCGGGTGATGCGCAAGAAGAATACTGAAAAGATGTGATATGAGCACGTGGAGGAATAACAGCGTTTGGATTACTTCTCCGATGACCTAGATGGACTGGTTGGATGAGCTGGTTGTGACGTGTCGCTGAATGAAAAAAGTTTTTGGAAAAGACATAGACGTGCTATACAACAGTGACGAAGAGCGAGGGTAGGAAGGAAGTTTTGACTGGATTTTAGGTTGGAGATGCTTGAGTAACGGGAGTATTCCGAAGCAACGAATCTGGCTGCTCGGTTCTGGACAAGCTTCGGACTTTAAATGTGATTAGTTTAGTGGAGTCCAATACGGCAGATGCATATTCAAGCTCAGGTGTCACAACGGCGAAATAATCAAGTAGTTTAACGGAAGGTGGTGCCATGAAAACGTTATGGCGTATTCAACCAAAGGCATGGTTAGTAGAGTGAGTTACGTGATCTATGTGGTCACCCCATGACAGGTCACTCGAAATATGGACACCTAGGTACTTGATCAAGTTCGTAGCAACTATATGACAGTTGTTGATGGTGTAAGTAGCCGATGCGTAGTTTCTGTGATGATGGAAAGCAATTAGCAATATTTTATTTGTAATAAGTGAAATCAACCAGGTGCTACACCACTGTTGAATGCGTAAAAGGCCCTGCTGTAGGGAGCAAATATCTTGAGACATGTATTGGGCGATAAAGAATACAATCGTCGACAAAAATGCGAATGTTTCATTCAACAGAAAGTGGATTGCTGTTGATATATATCAAGAATAAGAGAGGACAAAGGACGGTACCCTGGGGCATGCCAGACAGGACTGGGGAGAGGTTGGAGGAAAATTTATTAACACGCACAACTTGTTTCTGGTTGGTTAGAAATACTTTGATCCAGTTGAAAACATGCTGCTGAAGGCTTAGACGCGGAACTTTTAGGAGGAGACGAGAATGGCGAACCTTGTCAAAGGCTCTTTTTAAGTCTAGAAATAGTGTATCAACTGGGATTTTATGATCTATGTGAAGGTGGATGTCATGCAGGAATAATGCTAGTTGGTCTAGCATGAGTGGCCCTTACGAAACCCATGCTAGTTTGTGGGAAACACCTTACATATGAAAAAACGCTGGCAACATGAGATAAGATCACGTGTTCATTGCTCTTAGAACAAACAATAGTGAGCGAGATGAAGCGGTACTTACCGGCAGATAAGCGGTCGCCTTTCTTGAAGACCGGAATGATCTTACCAATTCGCCAGTCCAATGGGACTTCACCTATGTCGATCGACTGTTGAAAAATGATTGATGGTATTGGGACATCGACATGTTTTGTATTTTTAAGAATTTCGGCAATAAAGTAATCTATACCACTCGATGATAATTTTTAATTGGGTGATTACATCATTTATTCCCTCTCAGCTGAACTACACCTTTGGCATTGACGGAAAATCAAAATGCGGATATTCAGAAAGTTCACCGCTAGCTTTTTTAGTAAAAATAGAACAAAATGACACGTTGAAGACATATGGAACGTCACAATCAGCAATAGGGGATCCAGAACTGTCATAAAGAGAAGGTGCAGTTTTATCGTTCGGTTTCGTTACTTTCCAAAAGCGGCGTGGGTTGTCCCGAAGCATGTTAGGTAGGGTGGTTGAAAAAGAATTCTCTTAGCTATTGCTAATAATGCCATGTATTTTTGGCTGTGCTTTTATGCTTGTCCAAGGCTAGTTGCGAGTTTGACTGCCTGGCAGGACGAAAATCCTCTTTTTTTCTTATTTTTTGTGCGTTTTAGAGTGACGGTGATTCAGTGAGAGCCAGATCTTTCACATATAAAGATTGGTGCAACTTAAAGTTTCACCAAGCCCTGCATGTTGTAATTTAATATAGCCCAATCATATTCGGTGGGTTGCTGATCACAAGTTGAGAAAAATTTGCTATAAAAGGCTTCTGAGTTGTTGCTCATAGCGACACAGTCGGCTCTGTCGTAAAGAGTCAGTAACTTCTTCGATTTCACACTTTTTAAATCATGTTTCACGGGAACGTAACGTGAGTCGCGGTGGGATCACTGATACCACTAATATAAGAAAGAGGAGCAAAACTATTAGTATGTGATCAAGAATGTTGCTTGAATGGTCAGTTGTGCGTGAAGGATAAGTGACAAGCTGCGATGGACCAAAGGTTAGGCATGTGTGTAGGAATTCATTGGAAACATTTTCTGTGATTTGGCAGGCAAATAACTTCGACCAGTCAATGGAGGGAAAATTGAAATCGCCAAAATGTAATATGGGAGTATTAAGAATAGCAAGCTTTATCCTGTGTAATACGCGATGAAATTCGGATGCCAAAGAACTTTCAGAACTTTGCGAATGGTAACAGACGCCAGTGAGCACGCGTGGTGTTGTTGCGAGACTGCGAACGCACAACATTTCTGTAGGTGTTTGAAATCTTCGAAGAGAACATTGAGTGTTGTCGCTGTCTTTGCGGGAGATATCGAACTCAGGCAGGTTGGGGAAGAACTCAGCATCTCAGGCCAAATAATTAAGACGCCAGGCAGAACTGGGGAGAGGTTGGAGGAAAATGAAAGGAAAGTTTCGGTGATTAGTGCGACGTTACTCGAAGAGGACGACACGAGGTAGCTTATGGCGTCGCGTTTCGGTATGAGGCTAGGAATATTGCTGTGAAAAAATGATACATTATGTTTAGGAAGCTTAACCAGGTTGCTGACTTTCTTTGCTAATTGCTAAGGTTTGTGCTCAACAACATTCTGAGTAGGATGCTCAAATACGTAGGTTTCGTTACCGCAGATAAGTTTATCATAGTGCAGTTATATGAGCATGTTTAGAGCCTTGCCATATTCACTAAGCGTCTACAGGCCAAGCGCGTGTTCGGAAGAAAATATTCATTTATACCATAGACTGAGCCTTTCAGCTTGCCGCTCCTCAAAAGAACGTGGTCTTTGTCTTTGAAATAGGCAAACTTGACAATAATGGGTCGATTGTTTTCGTATTTAAAAGCGCCAAGCCTGTGAGCTCTTTCGTTGTTGCATGTTTGAATAGGGATATGAAGATTTTTTCAAACAGTGCTGTGTGACTAGTTCCTCTGAATCGCGCCATTTCTAGGTGTTTGTCTGTGAGGCCATAGAGTACTAGGTTACCTCGGTGAGATCTACATTCCATGTATATAACGCCAGCAGTCAGCTGAGACACCTGAGCGCTGCCGTTGGTCGTGACTGTTTCTATAGGTTCAAGCTGCAGGTTGATACTTTGAATGGACCTTAAGGTTGCATCCAACCTTGTTGAGCCTATAACTGCTATCATTAAACTTTTTTCGCTTTCGGACAGCGTTTCTTTAATGGAAGTTAATTGCTCGATAATAGGTGACGGTCCACTTTGTATCACTCTGAACATGTCAAGTAGCTGTTGTCAATATGCCTGATGCGTGCTGTACGACATACATCAAAGGGGCACTGCAAAAATTATTCAAGTAACCATCGCATAGCTTCATTAACGAAATTTATTGCCTCACAAATCAATCGGCGCAAAATTTTCAGAGTCCGTCAAATGCGAGAAGAATAACAAAGATGTGTGGCGCGCTATGATCTCTTCCTCTCTTCCCTCGTCTCGTCAAGTGCGCTAGAACTAAACGCGCTGGAAGGAATGAATCAGGAAAAGAGGTTACGTAATTCTGGCACCATATCTTTGAGCGCTTTTTCTATATTTATTTAATAGGTTATTTATTAAAATATTTATTTATCTATCTTCGAACGTGTGGCTTACCTTCAGTGTGATGGCTTGCGAGCACACAGACACGTGGTGGCCTCCCATGGCTTCCATCGTAACAATAAACTTGTGGATGCTAAAATGAGCCAATGGTCTTGAATTTGTCCATACGGCAAGTATACGGCGTGGTCATTTTGGTTAGATAGAACACTGAGCGTTTCTTGAAGCAACTTAAATGGTCAAAAACAATGTGTAAAAAATTATTCATTTGCTTCTCAATATTCTACTATTGTTGTGGTAGTTCCGTAAGGATCATTATTTAGGCCTATAGTGTTCTCGCTATACGTCAATGACCTCCCATCAGCACTAATATGATCCAAATCTGTTATTTATGCCGAATATACCCCACTGTTATCCTCAAAGAAATCTCTTAGCGAAATGCAGAATACAATAAAGAACGCGCTATCCAGTATATCAGCTTGGTTGGTATGTAATAAGTTAACACTGAACAGAAACAAGGTAAAGTATGTAGAATTCCGCTCCCGTTACGCCAAGTGTGACACAAGAGGCCTGCCAATTCAGCTTCTAGGTGAAATATTAGAACATCTTCAGCACATAAAGTATTTAGCGGTATTATTGAACTGCAACTTGAACTGGAGACCATACATATCAAATATATGCACCAAATTAGCTTCCGCTTGCTTTTTGCTGATAAAATACAGAAAATGTTTTGATCTTAGCATACTAAAATGGTTTACTTTTTGATATTTCGCTGGCACAACATATATTGTTCTGAATCATGATATGGCACATATAAAACCTACTTAGATACTATTATTCGGTTGGAGAAAAGGGCCTTGCGCGTTATGATATCACACGACCACACAATGAAATAAACTTGCTTTACAAACAACTCTGTATACAGCTCTTCTCTATGACATGCGAAATGAAAGTCAGCCTTCTGATAGTAATTTTTTACGTGACAATTATCGTTATCACCAAGTTTATTCCTTACATAAGGAGCATAACAAATATACACAATGAACGCAAGAAATATGTATTTCAACCAACCAGTGACTCGGAACACGTACGGCTAATGACTGCTCGAGTTCCCTGGCGCCAAAATATTCCGCGCAGTACCCCTGGAATTTCACGCCTCAATTTACTTCTAGAGTATTTCGTACTGTGTTTAATCATTTTTTTCTTTTTAAGTTATCGTGAAATACACTCTGCTTTTATTTGATGTTGTGTTTATGTATTTTGCCTCACCGTGAAGATTTCGTCATTGAGAATTAGATATACACATGATGTTCTAGCTGCTATATGCATATTGAATATAGGTCTACACAAGCTTTTCGTCACTGCTCCAAGATGTCTTTTTACAAATATACTGTACGATTGAAATACGAATTGAATTGAAATTGATATAGTTCACTTCGATGGTTAATTGTAGATACCGGGCCACGTGCTGCGCTAGAATGTTTGGATCGCGATTTCTCAGAATCCTCGTACTGATCAGCAGAGTTTTCTGACGATGCTTCAAAAGTTTTGCAGGACCATTTTAATAGGATTTATAACCATGATAAGTTTCCAGCATGTTAAGTTCGCACCTAAAACTGACGTGGCTGCTCTTTTTTTTATATCAAGAATAAATTTTTTTAGACTCAGAATCTTCTTTAACAGAGTCATTATGTATTTCCTATGTTACCTGAACTATTTAGGCGGCTACTATACACGCTTATACTGCTTGTGATCACCACTTGAAACATTCTTGAAGCACCGAATGTGTTTAGTGCGTTCAAAGTTTAAAATTCTGAAAGTTTCTCTCTTGCTCAGAAGGCAGCATACAATGTTCCACTACACACTGCAGTTATATTAGAGAAAAGGGGCACCGTGGAGCAGCTGAATGGGTGGAAACTTCCACCGTTTGCTATACGTAATAAAGTAATGAAAGACCTTGCACATTGCATTCTTCACTTGGGCCCACGTCCAGTCTCAGGGCAGGCGCAGATGTTATCGATCTTTTGGAGTTCAAAGTACGGCTGTGAACACACAATGAAGAGTAGCCTGTCAGCGAACACTGGCTAATTGACTGCAATCAGCATTCAAATTGCTCCACACTCTACGCGAGGCGAGTCGACACGAAGCTTAGCAGTCAACAAGAGCTGCTACTCGGTCGGTGACTTATATTTATTTCCTCGTAGAGACGATTGGCGATGCAGCTCACGCTCGCTGCCGCGACTTCACGGGGCGAAGGGTCAAAACACTAGTCGGCACCGTTTCGCAAGGCGTTTCACACGAGCGCTCCTCGGCATGGCGAACAGCACATGCATGTTGGCGACCCTCTGTGATAAGTGGCCTTACGTGGTCACGGGGATGAATTCAGTAGAGATGCACGCCTGTGGCGCACGCCACAGGAATGGCCCACTTTGGACTGCCAGTGGGAGTGGGGGCATGCTGCTAGAGTCTACCAACATTGAACGTCGTCTGTGTTCTTTACACTACTGCCATGCCCGATTCGTCCATGTGCACTGAAGTGGATTTTGCGCGAGACGCAGTTTATGAAAGCACCATTTGATAAATTTAAAACTATTCATGATTTTCTGGTAAATGTTCAGAAGTTATGGAGACCATCTGGTTGATTGGTGTTTGATTTAGTAAATGACTTGCGAATGCTGTTTGGCAAAGATGCAAAACCATTGACAGAAACAATAAATACATTAGTGGTGACAGCTTTTGTCTACACTAGTGAGTCTCTCAGATTTCTCAGGCTTTTTATATAATAAAAAATTACGGCATATTCACGGGGTGAATGATGATGAATGGGCGAAGCTCCGGAGGGATTCATCGGTAAACTGTGAATCTTCCGTGTAATTCACCCAGTCGATCATCATGTAAAGACGTGAGAAACGCTGTGTGTGTATATACACAAATCAACTTTTATTTGTTCTTAGACGATGGATGGCTTGCGATGTCCCTTGCCTCGCGCGCTCGCACATCGGGATTCTGTCTGCGAGCGCGCGCTGCTGCCGCCTTGCGCTCTCTCCGCTGTGCAGCCTTATCCATCCGGCGACTCCGAGCGCGCGCCAACAGCGAACGGATTTTATTACAACGCTCCCCCTGGCGTACGTCGCCGCACTAAATCGAAAGATTGCCTTCAACCAATGACGCGCGCCATATGTGACATCATTCCTATTTTATAAGATCTCGCGTCTTTCATCAACTACAAGTACCGCTTTCTAGTTTATAACATCTTGCATCTTTTCATCATCAGCTACAAGTACCACCATCTAGTAAACACTACAAGAACTAAACGAGAGGTGGCTACATACAGGAGACGGTACCGCCATCCAGTGAACACTGCAAGAACTAAACTAGAGGTGGCTACATACAGGCTACAGGGGACGCACAGCCCACGCCCTAAGGAGCTTCGCCCCTAAAATGCCACGGTGCTTTTTTATACTTTCTTTACTTAACGTGGATTTTCAGAGAGCCTAGTTAGCAAAATATTGACGCTGATGACAGCGACCGTGTGTAAGCAAGCATAAGCTTATTTAAAAATATTGCACCTGGTATTTTAGACCATCTCTTGTGGAATTATAAAAAATACTAGCAGATGTTCTTGATGCTAATGGTTGTTTAAACGCAAAATCACGGCATTCGCAATACCTCACAAAGTACAAAAAGAAGAAAAGGGGCCCTATGTGACAGCCTTTCTTGTTATGCGATCGTTACTTGAGTGCGACAGAATTGGTGTAAAATCTACATCACGTTCAGCGTTTGTTAGAGACAGACGAGTAACAGACAGAATAAAGCAAAGAGAGAAAAGAGCATTAGCCTATGTGTCGTGAGTGTTTTACAGGTATGTATAGAATTGCATATACTAAAACATGATGTCACAGTTATGTCTTGTCAAAAGACACTTTAGAACATTCCACGCATCACCGGAACTGTTCTTGTACAAGTATGTCAGCAAGGAGTCAGCTATGGCAGTACATTTGACGTTATGAAAAGTATTATGAGGCCATTTAATGGATTGAGATGTAGTCAGCAGGTGCGTGCGAGCGCCAACGCCAGTTTTAGCGAGAGGAGATACTCTTGGCGAATAGATGACCTACTGCCTGTTAGCCCCCACTCAACAACAGTGAGCCACTACTAGCCAGCATTAGCAAGTGATGGCCAACATTAGCCTGAATAACTAGTTTCACCCAACATTTGGCTGCAGCACAAAAAAAACAATTAGGTGACACTAAGCACCACTACACAATATTGCCGTGCCCACAATAATTTTTGTGGGCACAGTGGACCATCAGCAAGTACGTGGCTTAAACTGTTCTGCTACCTAGTTCTCCCCAGATTATCTCTCCGGATCGACGACACCGCAACAACCGAAGCCTCAAGCAATTGACCAGACATATCTGCTCGATTTCAACACGTGAACATGGGCCCGAACTAGGTCACCGATACCACGTCATTGTTGGTTCAACGCCTCTTCTTCGCGGTTTTAGGACGCGCCACGAGTGGCGTCACTTGAAGAACAGGTGACATCGGTGCATCAGTTTAAAAGACGCCATCTCCAGACCTACGCCTTTTGTTGGCAGGGTGGACCATCAGCAGGCATGTGGCTAAATCGTTCTGCTACATTGTGCAGGTTAGGAACTGTTCTAGCACGATTAGGAGTGATTGCCGCAATCTTTTGGTCTTGCCATGCCTCAAGCACTGTGCTTCTGTTGCTTATGATATTTATTGCGTGTGTTCATTGTTACTAGGCGGTGACGTCGAGTTAAACCACGGTCCCACTAACAATGGTGGTGCTTCTATTGAGTCCATGTTGAGGGAGCTGCTGTCTGGTCAGAAAAAGTTGACAGCATATGGGATTGCATTCAGAGAAAAACATAATAACATAGAAGGAATTCTCAATAGTTGGGGAGACGAAATAATTGAACTACAAAGACGGGCCTCACCTGTCAATGACCTTGAACGTACTGTAAAAACACTCGAAGCGAAGTTGACTGACCTAGAGAACAGCAGCTGACCATCCAATTTAGTTGTTTTTGGCATTGTAGAAAATGCCACCGAAACCGAAGTTGTTCTTAGAAGTAAGGTTCTTGAAGAAGTATTCTCCAGGAGGCTTGTTGTTAATTGCAAGTCTGTCGGCAGAATTCTTCGCCTCCGTCATTCGGGTAGTATGAAACCAGTTATAATTTATTTTCAGGATGTTTCCGAAAAGCAGCTTATCCTAAAAATGCTGATAAACTAAAAGGTATTCGCATATTAGTCCAAACCCATTACTCGCGAAATGCGCTAAGGAATTGTAAGTTCTCGTGGGATAGCGCTTAATCTGATGGAGATCAGGGCAAGAAAGTTAGCCTACTTTATGACATACTGCGTATTAACAATAAACTGTTCTCATGAATTGAGAGCAAAAACACAAAAATAAAATTCATGGTTGTAACAAAAATTTAAAAAATCCTTGTTTTTCTGCTGTCAAGAATTTCTCTGATTCTAATGAACTTCGTGTTCCTAACAATAACGCCCGCAGTGTGGTTAATAAATTGAAAATCCTCGAAGCTACTGTTTCAAGTTAAAACCCTTATGTAATTGTCATAACCGAAACATGGTTGCACAATGATATTGAAGATGTAATCCTGTTTTCTCCGTCATATCGATTGTATCACCGTGACAGAAGTACTTGAGAAGGCGGGGTAGCTGTTTTGTTGAAACACACTATAACTGCTGCTCTTCTACCACAGGCTGATGGCATAGAAATCGTTTCAATAATGTTTTCTTGTGGGG
This sequence comes from Rhipicephalus microplus, assembly GCF_043290135.1. Taxonomy (NCBI): domain Eukaryota; kingdom Metazoa; phylum Arthropoda; class Arachnida; order Ixodida; family Ixodidae; genus Rhipicephalus; species Rhipicephalus microplus. The sequence goes on along the minus strand of NC_134710.1, from coordinate 200,140,556 downwards.
ATAAATCCATCTTGCTTATTTGCTGTTTCTCGAGCGCCGGACTCTCCCCCTAAATTCCTTCGCGATCTTCTTGAACTCATGGCGTCTTGAACACAACCCTATAAACCGTGATCGTGTGCCATGTCACTCGAACCTTGATATCGTATCAGCGCCGAGACAAGATACCGAAAGTCTTTATGTACAGGTATGCTGAACCATTATCTCCCTTTCTGATAATCATTTATCATTCCTCGCTGCTATCACCTGCTCTTCTTGCAGACTCTTACTGCACTGGTCGTTGCAATTGCGAAAAAGGGTGACACGACCCAAGTAACTATATATCGCTCCATTTCGTTGACGTGTACATGCTGCAAGTTAGTCGAACACATTATTGCCAATGAAATACCCGAGCTTCCAAATGATAAAAATGCACTGTCTCCTCACCAGCACGGCATTCGCAAAGGTTTATCGACTGTAACACAACTAATGACGATGAATCACTAGCTTGCTAGTATTCTAGACAAGTGAAGCCAGACAAGTGGTATATTTTTGGATTTTAAACAAGCATTCGACCTTGTTACTCATAGCAAACTCATAGAAAAATTGGAGTCAATTAGCCTTCCAGCATACGTCCTTAACTGGATTGCAGCTTATCTATATAATCGCAAGCAGTTTTTATCAATAGAGAAGTATTTTTCTAACGAACATTCCTTAACCTCTGTAGTTCTCCATGGAAGTATGTTAGGGCCTTTACTTTTTCGAATATATATAAATGACATCGTTAACGAAATCTGTTCCCAATAAAGTCAGGCTATCGGCAGACGATTGTGTTTTGTTTAACGAAGCTTGCTCTCTTAATGATCAGTTAATGCTCAACTCTAACCTTCAAAACATTTTATCGTGGAGCAAGCTGTGGGGCATGGAGCTGAACGTGGAAAATACTGTTTGACATGCCTGTAACAAAAACGGTAATAAAATGTCAATTGTTTACAACTTTGGACCCTCACCGCTCACAAAATAAACCTTTTAAATATGTCGGTATCACAATAAATATTGATCTAAGCTGAAATAACCACATTTCTAACATCTGTAACTCTTTTTTCAAATAACTTTGCATCCTTAAGCACAAACTAAAACGTGCCACCTGTAATACTACATTTCTGGCTTACACATCTGTGATCCGACCAAAACTCGCATATGCTTGCATCGTATGGGACCCCTACACACAATCTAACATTAATGGTATAAAGGTGATTCAACGCCGAACAGTTAGGTTTATTTTCGTAAACTTGGAATAGATGACTCTCCCACAGCTCAAATGAAACAATATAGCATTCAGACTCTTCAACTTTGAGCAAAGCTCACAGGTTAAAGTTTCTTTTCCAACTTAAAAGCACTTTCTTCTCTCTTAGTTCACAGACTTGTGTGTCCCCACTTACAGCACGTCGAACAAGGCATCGTCCTGTTCTTTCTTTAACACCATGCGGCACCACAACTAACCTATTTAGGTTTTCCTTCTTCCCACGAACAGTAAACGATTGGAATAACCTGAAAGTATTACAAATGCAAAACGCAGATTCTATAACGTATATCTATTTATTGTTATCAACAGCGTCGCGTTAATTAGCCCTTCCTTTCTTAGAATTGGTTCCGCTGTTTTTCAGTACTTCAAAAATGGTTATTGTGTTCTTCAATATTGTAAGAGTAATATTCAATACTTATACGTGTGCATTATGTTCTCTGGTAATACTTTGTTTGTCTCGAATTTATTGTTGTTCATTTGAGCGTCTTTTAAAGCTTGCCTTTTTCTGTTGTTTTTCTATATAACTCTTTTTTGTCGTTTCTTTCGCACCTTAATTATGAATGTATGCATTTATGTACTTCCCAACTGAATGGACCTAATTAGGGTCTGCAGTATTGTATAAATAAAATATATTAAAATAAAATATATTAAAATATTAGCTTACAGTTAGCCACCCCACCTTCGTCATACAGGAATAAATACGGTACCATTCATTTCACATATGTAAAGCCATGTCATTTGTGTTCTTTTGCCTATTGAGGTGTCACACCTAAAGATAATAGTGGAAGGACATTAGCTAGATTATGCTGTTCATATGATGTCATGTATGTCATGTAAAACATTCCAATAATGACGTATCGATGCGACCTAACAAGCAATGATGCCAAAGAAAACATAAGTGTTTTAAATAGGAAAGTGGATCAAACCTGTGACATTCAAGTAACCCGTTCGATGATCCATTAACTGAGCTAAAGCGTTGGCAATCGCCCCCCCCCCCCTCTTTTTAGGTATATATTGTCACGTGCATGAAATAAAATTTGCCTCTGCCATGGTGCGTACGGGCCATTGTGAAAAAGAAAATATGACAAAGAAGAGAGGACGATGAGCTCGTGTTATCTGGTGATTGGTTCGTCTCGACGTTCAGTGCTTCTGTAAACAAAGGTTGTGTATTTTTCGTAATCGTGTGACATTTGCTGGTGGAGGTATGCACTACAACCATCAGGAAAAGCCAGGTAATAGTGAGTTCTTCGAAAAATCTGTACACTTACAGCGTAGGCAACTAGGTCTACCAGCTCAATTCGGTCCCCTTCCACAACTCGTCAGAAGTATGGCAAACACGGGAACACAGACTTCAGAGACATCGACTATGCATTCACCATGGTTTTTCAACGCCCTGCGAGCTTCAAGGCCCTTTCACAGTGACACTTACGAGGACGTCGACGACTGGCTCCATGACTACAACCTTTGTGCCAGCGTCAACGAATGTATTGGGCACTAAAAGCTTCGGTTTGTCTACTTTTCTCTCGTGGATGCTGCGTGCACTTGCTTTGAAATAATGAAGCCACTGGCAGCCTGGCCAGAGTTTTGAACCCAGCTGCAGAATACCTTCCGAAGCTCTGACCGAGAGGAACAAGCAGAACATGTCATCAGTTCCCGAAATCGGCGCCAAACGAGAGTGTTGCCATGTTTTTTGAGGAGATGTCCCGACGAGCGGAGCCATCAATGGCAGAAGAGAAAATAGTTCGAGTATTGATGTGGGAGGTGAAAGAGCAGTTGTTTGCTGGGCTCGTGCGTGAACCTCCCTGCACAGTAGCGGATTTCCGTCACAAATAAAAGGCGATGGAGAGAATGTTCAGCAGCGATCATCTCAGGTTGAGAACCCTGGTAATCTTTCACCTGTGTCATCACTCCTGGCAACACCTGATGTCACGGCCATAAGGGACATCACGGAGCTCGTGCGCAGTATTGTGTCAGAAGAGCTGCAAAAGCTGCACGCAGTGTATCCTCAGCCCCATGGATGTCGTCCGCAATGAGGTACGCCACCTGGTCGAACCCATGAAGGCTCCACATCCAGCCGAGGCTCCACTTTGAACGTAGGCGTAAACGCTGCGTACTCCGGCACCGACTGTCAGCTATCCATCCCGTCCGTCCACCCAGCAGATGATGCTGTTATACTAAGGTCTCCGCATTACGGGAACCCACCACTTCAGGACAACTGGCCTCTTTGTTATCATTGTGGTGAACAAGGCCACATCTGCCTTGAGTGCGCATGCCAGCACATGGACCTTCTTGGCTTTCATCCATATGCTCATCGAGCCCGAGATGGTAAGTGGCCCCACGCTATTGCTGAGTTCTTGGCCAGCCAGCAGCCTTCAACCCCTCTGCGACGCCAATACCGCTTGCCACTTCCACTTTGCTTCATGTCACCTACTTACACTCGACTTTTATCGGATGTCGTTGCACTACCATCAATTACGTTCTCGAGCCAGCGCCGGGTAAACTAATGACGGCAAGAACAGCGATCTCTGGGGTGAGGCCACTGCTGATCGATTGTTAAAAGACCCTCCCGTGAACTGCCTGCTGACATTTCACGCATTCTTTCGTCGACGTATGCCATCGACGACAATCGCGTACTTGCTCGCTTTTCCGTTCTTGCCGGCAATCATACGGTAACTGTTGTGGTAGACATGGGCGCTGATTATTTTGTTATAAAGGCTGACTTCGTTGCTCAACTACAAAAAGTCACAACACCTTGGTGACTTGGACATAGCGTTTGGGCAGCAGGTGGTCGTCTACTAACACCGCTGGGAAGATGCACAGCACTTTTCCTAATTCGTGAGTCAAGGTACATTGCTTCATTCCTCATGTTGTGCGAATGTTCTTAGAAACTTATTGTCAGAATGTATTTCCTCTGCGAGCATGGAGCCGTTATTAACCTTTGAGACCTGCTCGAAATATTTTCTCATGACCAAACGCCCAGACGAAAATATACCGCAGTGCAGACGATGGCACTTCGAATTGCTGACCACACCATCGCTCTTCTGCTGCAAGCCAGTATGTTGATAACGGTGCAGAGCAATTGTGAGAACAATGGTGGTATCGCGGAAACTAACCTATCGATGGTTTTGGCTCGTAAATTGTTTCAAGCGCGGTATCTTCTAACTGAAACGCCCTAGGGTTTCTGGTTACGAATTTCAGCGACAAGTACCCACAGTTTCCCAAGCGAACAGTAATCGCACACTTCGAAGTTATTGGTGGTGAAGCCTTTTATACTATCTCTCCGATGGCCACAGCCACCTAAAGGGACGCTGCAGTGGCCAGCGTCATTGATGGGAATCTCAAGCTCTTCTCCGTGTAGAAGGAGCAGATACGCATTATTTTCAATACGTTTATGACTGTTTTGCGTCCACTTTAAAACCAAGCAGACCCCAATTGTGAAGCACCGCATTGAAACGGACCCTACTGAACGGCCTATACAACAGCACGCCTACCGAATGTCGCTACAAGAAAAAGAGGCCGTATGTTTTCAGGTGAAGAAGATGCTCGACGACGAAGTAATCCAATGCTCGAACAGTCCATGGGCATCGCCCCTCGTACTTGTTAAAAAGAAGGACTGCACTCTTCATTGTTGCGTGGATTACAGAAAACTCAACGAAGTAATGAAAAAAGACATCTACTCTTTCCCACTCATAGACGATTCACTGAATTTACTTTGACATGCCCGGTATTTGTCATCACTGGATTTGCGGAGTGACTACTGGTAGATCGGGGTCGATGAACCCTACATGGAAAAAACAGCATTCATAAGTACCCATGGCCTTTACGAATTTAAATTGCTACCGTTCGGATTGTGGTTCCGCGGGAATGTTGCAAAAGGATGATGGACACTGTGCTGCTAAGTCTGAAGTGGTAAATGTTTCTCGTCTATTTAGACGATGGGGTTGTATTTTCGTAAATATTTGAGCAACATTTACAACGACTTCAGTCTTACTTCGTCACAATTACACCCGCAAGCTCATCACTAAAACCAAGGAAGTGACATTTTGGCTGCAAGCAAATAAAATTTCTTGGCCACCTTGTCAGTCACGAGAGTGTCAGTCACGATTGGGGCCTGCGTGGTGCAACACAGATAGTTTGCGGACCAGTTCGTACATACATTTGTCCAGACCTAGAAAGGACAATGGCTGTTGGTGCATTTCCCCTGCTTTCTAACAAACGAGATGTGCGCATATTTTTTGGGTCTTCACGAACACAACAGGCGCTTTATGCAGAACTTCGCAAACATCGCCGAACCGCATACTCACTTACCGAAGGAGGATAGTCCTTTTGTCTGTGGTCCATAGCAAAGGCGCTCTTTTTCTGAGCTTCAGCACCTCCTTCAGTTCGAGCCCCTACTATGGCACTTCGATGAAGATACTCCCACCGAACTGCACACTGACGCAAGCAACATAGGTTTTGGTGCATTGCTTGTCCAGTGAAAATACGGCATCGAGCTTCAAATCGCTTATGCTAGTCGCATTCTGTCATCTGCGGAAGTTAACTACTCCACTACAGAGAAGGAGTACTTTTATAATATTTAGGTGATCTCAGAGTTCTGACCAAATCTGTATGAGCATCCGTTCAGAGTCCCCACAGAACATTGTGCCCTCTGTTCGCTAGAATTTCTCAAGGACCCTTCAGGGTGCCTCGCCAGATGGAGCTTGCACCTTCAAGAATTTCACGTTACAGTCATTTATAAGTCTGGCCGCGGACACACGGATGCCGATTGCCTCTCGTGTGCTCCTCTTGCAATGACATCGAGTGATGATGATACTGATGGCAGTTTCCTTGGCGGAGTCAGTGAATCTGACTTGGCCAAAGAACAGCGGTACGACTCAGAGCTTGAACAGCTTATTGAATACTTTGAAGGCCGCAGCTCGAGTCCACCGCAGGGATTCACGCGTGCAGGTTTTTTTTTGTCTCTGTAACAACATGGTCTACAAAAAAAAATTCGAACCTTACGCGACCGAACAACTGCTTGTCATTTTGTGAGTGCTACGTTGTGACATTTTATTTGCCAGCCTCGATTTTATACGGCCACTTGAGATTCGCGCGTATCTTTGCCCGGATTTGTACTTCCTACTACTGGCCAAAAATTACGGCGGACGTCAAGCATCACGTTAAAACGTGTAACGATTGCCTGCGCCGTAGAGTCCCACTTGTGTGCCCCACTGACTTATTGAAGCCTGTTGCACTGCCATCACAATTGTTTTAATAATTGGCATGAACTGGCTTGGGCCATTTCCGAAGTCACATGACGGTAACTGCTTAATCGTAGTTGCTACTGACTATTTGATGAAGTACTGCGAATGGAGAGCCCTACAACGAGGCACGTATCGCCAATGAGATTACGCACTGTTTCATGAACATTGTCTTCTGCCATGAAGCGCCTTCAGTTGCCATCACTGACCGTAGAACAGCCTTTACAGCACAACCTATGCAAGACGTCATGAGGCTTAGCAGAACCGCTCATAGCAAAACGACCGTATAACATCGACAAATGAATGGTGTGACGAAGAGATTAAACAAGACACACGCTTTCATGGTGTCCGCGTACGTTGACTGCCATCATAAAAGCTGGGATGACGTTCTGTCATTTGTTACGTTCGCTTACAACACTGCAGTTCAGGCGACTACCAGGTTCACCTCTTTCCGGCTGCTTCACGGCTGAGAAGCGATTACGATGCTGGATGCCATGCAGTTATGATGCTGGATGCCATGTTTCTACCTGACTAGAACGCCATTACTACTGATGCCAACAACTTTATGGGGCAAATAGACGCCGCCCGCAAGCTTGCACTTGAGCGGCTCCAAAAACAACAACGCATGGACTCACAGGGGTACAATTCTCGTCATGGGAATGGTATATACCAACCCGGTGAACTAGTGTGACTGTGGATTTCCATTCGACAAGGGGCCAGTCGGAAAAAGTTACTTCACCACTACTTCAGTCCGTATCGAGTACAACAGCGCCTCAAAGACGTCAACTACGAAGTCCTGCCTGAAGTCGCAGCTCGAAGGTCCCGTATTTCCCAGCAGGTGAACATTGTTCATGTGTCGAAAATGAAGCTACACTACCCCCAAACAACTTGGCACTGCTACAACATGCGTGTATGTGAATGTGCTTGATTACTTTCCGTCCTAGTCAGCGTTAAATATCAGGTCAGAATTTTTTTGGAAGGAGGGTACTGCCATGGGCATGGAACGAGATTCGGCTACGCCATGGTGTATATGTGTCATTGTGCAAAAGAAGTGGGGACGATGAGCTCGGGTTTTCTGGTGATCGGTTCAGCTAGACGTTCAGTGCTCCTGTACAGAGGTGTGTATTATTCATCATCATGTTACAATATGCGCATGTAAACCTGGAACTGTTAGCGCCGCTAGTAGCCATGATGGAGAGTGCATGTAGAACACTCGTTTCTGCCTGTTTCTGTAGTTTCTGCCCAACGTTTATCCTGCATGCATGGGCACTGCTGCAGCTCAGTTAGTAGATCTTGGAATGCGTTATTCGAAGGTCGCACGTTTGGTCCCAGCCAGCGGCAAAATATCTTTACGCCTACTTTTCTCTCTCTTACGTTTACAGTACAACGACTGCTAACAACATACCTTATACTTTCCTTAGTATCATTGTTTCTTAGTTCTCGTTATTATTGTCTCTGACGAAGAAAAATTGATCTTTCAAATTTCTACTTCCCTCCTTCATTCCGCATCATCTCATTCCTATCACCCTATATTATTCACTGTCGAATATTTGCCATGCGCGCACGCACATTTTGGTATACAACATCTTTGCCCGACTAACATCGGTTGAGTTAGAATAACTAAAGTGCATGTCATGAAGTGTGTGCCATCTCATGTCATTTGTATTATGACTCCTCGGAGGCTTTCGACTGTACTTGTCCTGAATGTGGTGAGGTTAGTGACTTGGCACATATGCTCTGGCAGTATCCCTCGTCCCGGGGCCCAAGTCGGCTCACAGAAGAAGATTTGGACTCTGCCTTACGAAGTTCAGAGTTGCTACCACAAGTACGGGCTGTCCAGAGAGCCCACGATGCGGCGGTGAGGATAAGCCTGCTCGTTCCTACATGGGAGCAGCCCGTGATGTTGCTCTAAAGAAGCAGCGTTTCTCAGGACCCAATAAAGTTCTCTGTCTGTCTGTCTGTCTGTCTGTTTGTATTATGTCATCAAGCACACTCATATATTCTAGCTAAAGAAAGGCTGCAGTCATTGATATTATCCATGTGATATCACACATTAAATGCGTAAAACATCATTCAGCAATGTTGGACTGCACATGAAATGTCATAGTAGGTAATTATTTGACACAGGTTTGTCATGCAAGCATTTTCATTCTCGTTTATACATTATGGTAATGAAATGACAATACTGATTGATTGATTTGTGGGATTTAACGTCCCAAAACCACCATATGATTATGAGAGACGCCGTAGTGGAGGGCTCCGAAAATTTTGACCACCGGGGGTTCTTTAACCTGCACCGAAATCTGAGCACACGGGCCTACGACATTTCCGCCTCCATCAGAAATGCAGCCGCCGCAGCCGGATTTTGAACCCGCGACCTGCGGGTCAGCAGCCGAGTACCTTAGCCACTAGACCACCGTGGCGGGGCTGAAATGACAAGACAATTTCACGCAGTATGTTATGTGCATTACTGAGATTCACGTCGTGATACACATGAACATTCACGTTCTGGCCCCTCATTAGTCTTTATCATATTTGCACATCATACTTATGCAAGTTCTGGTGTAGAAAGAATGCCGGGATGCGCATTCATGTGAATATATCATATGTGTATCAATGATAATGAAACAACCACCACAGAAAGATGATGTCTGTCTGTCATGTATATTACAGTTTACAAGGTACGCGCGTCCTAAACGGGCGTAAGCAGAAATATTTTCTGGGGGGCGGGAGGTGCATTCCCTTGAAACGGTTATTTCCCATTCGGTATACCATGGCGAAAAACTTTCGAGAGGGGGGGGGGGGCACGAACACAGTGTGCGACCCCCTGGCTACATCACTGATATCTTGCTATCCATGTCATGGCCCTTTATTCGCATTCGTCACACATTCATACGGTGCAATATCAGTATTGGTATATACCATGTAAACAATGTCACATATATGAGCACTAAAGTGCACAGAGATAGATAGATAGATAGATAGATAGATAGATAGATAGATAGATAGATAGATAGATAGATAGATAGATAGATAGATAGATAGATAGATAGATAGATAGATAGATAGATAGATAGATAGATAGTGTGGGGTGCTAACACCCCCTGTAAAGTCGTTTGCGCCTCGTGGAGCACGTGTTTCGCGCGTAGGCAGCGTTTATGGTTCACAACTATCGAACGCTAGGCGTCGTGCTGGCGAGTGCTTATTACCATCATCATCATTATGATTAGCGCGGCAGCGCTGGCAGTGACGCCTGGCGAAACGCCCGGGTGGTGGTACATGAGAGACGAGTGGTCCTCTTTGGTGCGTGGTGGTTGGAGCGAGCAGTCCTCTTTCGCCGTGGGCCCCTGAGGACGGCACCGCGGGTCGCCGTTCTTGGGCTCTTGTGGTGACTTGAGTGTTGGCAACGCCGTCTTGCGTTTGTTATGTTGTTGAGTGTTTTCGAATATTATGAACCACAGTTGGTCGAAATTTCCGGAGCCCTCCACTACGGCGTCTCTTATAATCATATGGTGGTTTTCGGACTTTAAATCCGACATATCAATCATTCGAATATTGTGTAAGGTTGTTCAGCGTGTTGATCAGAAGTGATTTATTTTATTCGGCTGACAATATCATCGTTGTAAAAGTTGTTAAACAAATGTGTTGTTTGGTTGAAGTCCGACCGTGTCAACCATGCCCGTGTTCCGAGGGCGGCGTGCCTCACTTCGAGACCCCACACTCTATACCCAACGTGCAGCTTTTGGAGTTCAGACGACATGTTTTGCGTTTCAGAACAGCAACTTTTTTTTTGCTGGGTAGAGTAGGCCTAAGGTGGACTTCCATTGCTAGAATCAATGGTGTGCTTTGTTGAGAGCGAGAAAATCGGCTGTTCTGACGTTGTTGAACTTGTCGGCACGTTGAGATTTTTTTGCTCGGGAATTTTTTTTTGTTTTAGAAACATTGTTAAGTGGCCTGAGTTTTTGTAATTAACTTCTTCTATCTCTTTGGTTTGGAGAGTCGGGTGTCGTGACATTGTCCGGGATAGTGGGCGCCGATCACTCAGTAAGTCGCTGTGTGCGGCGACCGAGTAGCGCCACCCCACAGCTTGAATGTTTCCTTGTGGCTGCGTTTCCTGCGCCTATAGGCTGGATGCTGGGTGGATGCCGGTTGCTGTCAAGTGACTCGTTAGGCCTAATGCTCTGCGCAGCCACCTGTCGTACGTAGCACAACTATAGGTGGATCACGATGTTGCGTTGTTGCACTCTGCTTTTCTCTTTTATTGATCTTGTGAGGCACGAGTTGAGAAAAGCAACTTTTCGTTGATTTGAGTGGGGCGTTTTGGCCGCCGCCAATGTATATGCTAGCAGTACAGACCATCGTACAACGTGGGCGAGGATCCCGATGCTGCCTTCTCTTCAACCAGCTGCCTTTTTCTGTGTAGTGTTTCGAGTGTACGCAGCGGGAGTGATGTTACCCGCGGCTAGCTGTCTTCTGCGCATCGTCTGCGCCCCTGAACTGGAATGCGGCTCCATCACCCGTGATATCGGGCCATGGAGATGTCTGGGCCATGCGCAACTGCCTGTAGCGTGGCACCTTCACGAGTGTTGGTCGCAACCAGAAGACGTGCATACACGTCTTTTGGTTACATGGTATACATGGTATCTCGCGCCGACGCAATTGCCGTTGTGAGACCGTTATTGAGGCGAAGTCGTCGAGCTCGACTCTGCAGCAGTATCGACCGGTGGCGGTGTCATGGCGCACGAACATTTTAGAGAAATGTGTTGTCATCTTTTGATAGAGCTTGTGTAGCTGATTTCTTTTATTTTTTAGGGATATGCATTGAATGAGAGTTGAGAGCATGTGGGGATTCTAAGACCCCTGTAAAGTGGTCTGCGCCTCGTAGTGCGCGTGTTTCGCGGATATGTGGTATTTAGAATTCACAACTATCGAACGGAAGGTGGCATTGTGCTTGCGAGCCTTTTTTACCGTCATCATCCTCATAGTTAGCCCCGTAGCTCCGGCAGTGGCACCTGGCGGTAAGCCTTTGTGGTAGCACATGAGAGATGAGCGGTATTCCTTGGCACGTGGTGGTTGGAACAAGCGGTCGTCTCTCGCGGTAGGCTCGTGAGGATGGCACCGCGGGTCGTTCTCGTGGGCCCTCGTGGTGAGTCGAACGTTGATGACGCCACCTTGTCTTTGTTATGTTGTAGAGTGTTGAGGAATATTGTGTAAAGCTGTTTTAGTGTGTTGATCACAAGTGATGCATTTCATTCGGCTGACAATATCGTAGTTGTAAATGTAGTTATATAATTGTGTTGTTTGTTTGAGGTCTGTCCGTGTCAACTGCGTCCCTGTTTCGAGAGCGGCGTGCCTCACTTCGATACTCCGCTATAGATAGATAGATAGATAGATAGATAGATAGATAGATAGATAGATAGATAGATAGATAGATAGATAGATAGATAGATAGATAGATAGATAGATAGATAGATAGATAGTGTTTTTTGTTTATTCGATGAAGAAGCTATACGGTGAACGCCTAACACCCACTTTAGGACTCTAGCTAGAAAATGTACCCCTCCCCTCCCCAAGGTAAGGTAGCAAGCCGAGCAAAAACTAGTTTAACCTCTCTATCTCTTCATCTTGGAGCCTATTGAAACAAGGAGTAAGTTTGTGGTGACTGCTGGCATTTGGACAATTTTCTCTTAGCTTCCTGTAATACAGAATACTGCAGCAATAAATTCGCAAGGAGATAGAAACTATAATAGCTTCGCACTAAGGGCTGTGAAGACTGAAGGAAGAGCGGGGGGGGGGGGGGGGCTTTTTTGTTTCTGTTTGTTTAGGAGCAAAACTACTGGGAGATCACGATGTCCATGCGGCTTCAATGTGTCTTGGCGCCATGCACAGTCGAAACGCAGTTGCAGAACATCTGTGCAAAAAACAGTCTACAGAGCGAACATGTAGTTTAGATATAGTCCATTCACCCACTGTTTTTCTATCTGTGCATTAAAGCTTTCATACGTTTTTGCGTCTGTGCATCTGTCTCTCTGTTAGTCTGTCCATCCGTTGGTTCATGCATCCATGCATCCGTCCATGCACCAACACGGCTAATTATATCGCACCAGCATTCACCCAGACATTTTCGCACGAATGCCTTCAGTGAAATGTTTTATGTGAATAATAATTTCATGCAGTAACTCGAGATCTCATTTATAGCACTATATTCATTACATTGTTTCAGCTGCTGATTGTTTGCCGCTAATGTTCCTAGATTTTTCGCACAAAAAAGTGAAATCCGACGTCTTTATTTCAAGCGAGGTGACATAAACTACACGGACAGCCTCCTATTTGTGTGTGCACACGTATTCACACATGCGCGTGTTGTGGTTAAGCGTAAGAAGTGCATTTACTTCAGTGACGCAACATAATTTTTTCTCATGAATGTGGTAATAAAAATCATCAGCAAGGCGTATTCTTGAGCTAGTTGGTTCATTTCTTCCCTTCCTCCTCCTCCTCCTCCATACTTGAGGTAGGTATGGCACAGAATAGACCGCGATGAAGTCCAAACATGTTTTGTTCTTGTTAGAATGCATTCATTATGACAAGGTCATACACAATCTCTAACGAACTTACAAATATGTGTTTACAACGTGTTTGGTAATTCTTGTTTTAACTTCACCACCGTCTTTTTAACAATCTCTTTCAACGATTTCTTTCCACCTACTTGTAAAAACACTGTAACTTGTCATTTCTATATTGCACGTGAAATACGATCAAAAATTTGCTTTCAACTAGTGTACGCAAAGTTTTCATGTAGCGACACGTTACAATAAGCAATGCGCTGAAAAATCGACAAATGTCCTCCTCAAACGGCGTGCCCGTAGACGACTCTTTTTTTATGCAAAGGGGTCCAATTTGAGCAAGACAAATAGTTTGCGAACCAGTTCGTACATACCGAACGTGAAACGACCAGCCTAGACGGGACAAAACGTTGCAAAGAAGCAGCTGTAGGGGTGAAGAACGTTATAATGGGTGCGTTTCGTTTTCCTTTTGCTGTGACAACACGTTTTTTTTTCTCTTTGTTTTTTTCTTCTGTTTTCGTTTTTTTTCAATTTTATGTCTCTGAAAAATACATTCAGGTGTTAGCCAGCGCTGTGTATATGTGCTTCTTGTAACTTTTTCTTTGTATTTTTGACACGTAGCTCCCCCCCCCCTCCTCCTCCACTAGCCCTCGTTGAACGTCATCGTCGTGACACTTGCTTGACGAAGTAGGGAAGGCCAGTCGGCCCGATGGCTCGAGGAGGGGAGGGTGGAAATTTTCGTGGCTTGAGCCGGTTTCTTTGCTCTCCGGCCAGCGTCAATCTTCAAGAAGTGGCGTTGTGTGCACATGTCAACATTGTGTGCGAGATGGATAGGTGGCGAAATTCCGGCACTGTTTTCACCAGAGATCACCGCAGCTAGCAGTAAGTGGCACCGTGCTTCCGTAATAAACTCGCTCGCTTCTTATACAGCTGCGTGTTGACTGTTGTTACGTCTGTATAATAAATTTTTGTTTTCATTATTGTACGTTTGTCATTGCCTACCTATTTTTGCGTATTATCTTACTATTGGGCGCTTACATTTTTTATTCACTTTTGTTCTAACCGATGCAACGGGCGCGCGTGATAGATTTTCATACACATTTTCTTTCCGTTGCTTTCTTACGTTGAGAAAGGAAATGCGTGGGTGTGCTTAGTCTGCTTAGATGTATAGAATACAGGATTTTGTGGGACCGCTCGCAATATTTTTCAGCTCATGTGCAGTAATTTATTCACTTTTCTGGCTCATAAGTTATCGCTATTTGTTTGTAAGCCATGTCTTACGATTACGTAACGTTCGCGAACCTACCCAAATTTTGGTGAACTTCATGCAGATGCGGGAAGAGTTGGCTACTGTGTTAGTAATTAGCCCACGCACATACGTACTTTATAGTCCAGTTTCCGCTCCTAATATCGCTTTTTTGCCACGCCGACTAAATGATCTTGTTTTGTGAGGATCCATCTTTATTTCGGCTTTAATGTTCGTCCAGTTGACATCACTGGTACGTTTTTCGTTATTAGTCGCCGTTCTTGCTCAAAAGTCCGATATTGTCTGCAAAACACAAGTACAGCTAACATATCCTTCGTTAACCCTTATATCTTTTTTTTTAATTCGAACCATTTCTTAGCGAACTTCAGTGACTTTGAGTGCATCTATCTATCTATCTATCTATCTATCTATCTATCTATCTATCTATCTATCTATCTATCTATCTATCTATCTATCTATCTATCTATCTATCTATCTATCTATCTATCTATCTATCTATCTAGCCGCCTATGACTTTGAGCTCTCCTGGCCATTTCGATAACGGTATAGGTATAACATGACTGTATGACGAAAGGAAGTGACATGTCAAAGCATGAAAATAATTGCTTGTATGTTATGAATGTCATGATTTACATCTTGTAGTCTTGCTGCTCTTTCGGTGCTTTCGTTTGCATGACATGTGTCAAAACTTGTATGGTATGACATGACTGCATGACGAACTCAAGTGGCAGGCTCTAACGCACAAATTAGACATGCATGTCATGTAAATCATGACAACAAGCCACAATGATCATACGCTCGTGGTCGTTTCACTACCTTCGCAATTACCAAATTCGCTGTTACGTGACACGAATGGACGATGAAAGTAAATGACACCTTCAAACATGATAATCATGACGTGAGTGTCACGTCATGAACTCCACTTGTGAACCCATTCTCGATCATGTTTTGATGCTATTCTTGATGAATGCGGTGGCTGAAATATTGTTTCAGATTATGCATGTTGTCTCTACAAAGGTTTAGGTGTTCTTTATGACATAATCAATCTGGCACTGCAAGTTTGTGGTCATACATGTGAACAAACTTGTTTGTTAAAATGAATGTACAGTAAAATTAAACCTGAATAGCTATCAAAGGGATTTAGAAAAAATGCATTTCATTGTCCAATGTGCAGTGTCAGTAACAAGCAGTGACTATAGTTCAGTCACTGCTCGTTAACTGTGGAGTGGCGTTAAAGTAATAGCAAAAAAAATGTTAGGAGGACAAAAAAAAAACACCGCATATTCCATACTCGTAAAGTTTGGAATCTATTAACATTTAGTCAAAAAAACCTTTTTGTGCTGAAATAACTCGCGAAAACCCTTAACTTGTATAATTCTCAAAAGACGTCATCATTGTTTCACATTACGAGCATTCCTCGTGTTCGCATCGGCTTTGTTTTACGGCTGTTTTTGTCAAGTCATAGGAAAAGAAACAAGGAGCTCAATGTTTTTTTTTCCTAGGTCTTCATTAATAAAAATACTTCATATCTAAATGCTTCATATTAAAAACAAAAACAAAAAACAACATTCATTCTCTGCAACAAGCCAAAGATTGTTAAGCAGCTTCAGCTCGCTGAAGCTGCTTAACAGTTTTTGGCTTGTTGTTGCAGAGAATGAATGTTGTTTTTTGTTTTTGTTTTTTAATATGAAGTATTTTTCGGCTAGCAAAAAAACATTTTATTCTCAATGACAATCACAATTACAGAAACTGTTGATTTCCGCCCAGCTCTATACAGAAATGTAGAGAAATAGAGTGTTGGGTTGCGGCCACGGGCTCGCGTATCACAGTGCAGAGCTTAGCGCTACTCTGTGCGAACTTCCGCAGTTTTCCGTCGCGTCAGTGGCGCTAATAAAGAAAACCAAACTAATTTCAATCAGTAAATGTGCGAACCAAGCAATTGCAACCTTGCAATAGGCAAACAGTCCTTTCAGCAAACCGTATGGTCCTAAACACGTCCCTTTAGACATCCGAGAGAATTCCAACATATAAAGACTTGCATTCCAGTAACAACCGAGGCCATTGCTAAAGGCTCACTCCACCTCTGCCTGAGCCATCGAAAAAAAAATTCTCCACGTTATTTTTGCTGACGTGCACTCCACAGAGCTGCCCGAATCGAAACGCGCACCAATCAATGTTCGCTTCTGTAAACACTTACCCTTTTAGACCGTTTGACAAACACCGCCGCACTTGAAAAAGTAACGGGGCCGCCTATTACTGTTTACACGCGGCGAAGGGGTGAATGAAAGGAACAAGCAGAGACAGCGGCAACACCAGTGGCAAAAGGAAGCCTTCAGCACGCACCCTTTCTGCAGCTACATACGGAAAGGTGCAGCGGCACTTCTGGACGTTGCATCAACACTCGTGCATGTTCGAGGGAAGGTTGCTGAGTGGCGCCTGTCGGCCGCTGTGCCTGCTGCCTCCGAGGGTCCGCCTCGTGACGGCCAGATTACGCGACGGTCTTGGTACGTTGGCGGTCGTCGTCGTGGGCCATCCTCTCATCGTCTCTGAGGAGCGGGTCTTCTGCATCGGGGTCACCACTATTATCAAGAGGTCCAGTCTCGTGGGCTCCCCTTTGTATACCGGAAATGTGTGCTTCTGTCCACGGGCTCATTCTGTTCACTTAGGGGCCCGACACGCATGGTGCTGCTTTCTGTTTAACTATTCACTTGTAGCCTTCAGCCCCCTTTATCTCGTACTCTCGTTATTACTGCGCTGCAGCGCCAATGTGTCTCGCCTTTCCTAACGGAAAATAAATTGGTGGTGCAATGGCGCCGCCCGTCTTGAATGCCCAACGACTTTTGTTGACTGAGGACGCTGCGAGCCTCTATGTGTCGGATCGGTGCTCGTTTCGCATGCACGGGCGGTTCACGTCGCGGACGTGAGCCGTTGTTAATGTGGCTCGGAGCTGACGGAAGGCACCTGCACCCATAACGATGGACACGGGACTACGCTTTTTGGTGTTTTGTTTTCCACTTTCTCGTTTATTTTTTTTTGTTTTTGTTGCAATCGCTGCGTTCTTTTGAGAAGAAAAGTGCACCATGGGAGCGCTTGCGCAGCGTAGATGGAGCGAATGTACGTGTCGTGGTTACAAGGTTCCAACGTTTGGTTCGAGAAGAATTTTGGTAAGGTTTTCATGCATCCACTTCTCGAGACTGTTGTGTTCTACAGTGCTGCCAAGAAAGTGAACAATTGGAGATATGACAACAGGTGAAGACGCAAAACAGAATCATCTACACAGGTGTTATTTATACTTTTTTTGCAGATGTAGTAGCCCACTGATGTATCCAAGGTGAACAAAGACTCTCGCTTTAGAATAAAGCATTGAAAGCTACAAGAAGACTGTACGTATGGCTTCATGAAGCTTCGCATGAGCTGAGTTAGATGAATCGAGTCACTGCAGTCTCTGGTAAATCTAGTATTTCTGTGATTACTTGTTATTCTCACATATGACTTCGAAACACATTTAACCCCCCCCCCCCCTGTAGCTCAAAGCAGTTGAGGTGATTATGTGTGTCCTACATATACATTAAAGTTTTACGTGCATGAACTTGAACGTGATAGAGATTCTGTAATGTTCACCGAGTAAGGAAGAGTACATTGGTGCAACAGGGTAACAAATAAGGTTAGGTTAAATGTGCATCAGCTTTGGAGAGCATGCAAAGAGGCAAAGCTGCTGGTGAGGATCAGTTAACATCAGATCTGCTGAAAGATAGAAGACATATTGTGTTAGAAAAACTAGCCACCCTGTTTACGAGGTGTCTCCTGACGGGAAGAGTACCAGAGTCTTGGAAGAACGCAAACATTATTTTAATACATAACAAAGGAGAACAAGTACTTGAAGAAATACAGCTTGATCAGCTTGCTCTCTGTAGTAGACAAACTATTTACAAAGGTAATTGCTAACAGAGCTAAGAAAACATTAGAATTCAATCAACCAAAGGAACAAGCAGGATTTCGAACAGGCTACTCAACAATCAACAACATTCATACTATCAATAAGGTAATAGATAAATGCTCAGAATATAACCAACCACTATACATCGCCTTCATAGATTACGAGAAGGCGTTTGATTCAGTAGAAATATCAGCCATCATGCAGACACTGCGGAATCAGGGCGTCGATGAAGTATATATAAAGATCCTGGAATAAATCTACAGGGGATCAACTGCTACCATAGTGCTTCATAAAGAAAGCAACAGAATACCAATCAAGAAGGGCGTAAGGCAGGGGAACCCCATCTCTTCAATGCTATTTACCGCGTGCTTACAGGAGGTGTTCAGAAGCCTGGAATAGGAACAGTTAGGGATAATAGTTAATGGAGAGTACCTTAGTAACCTGCGCTTCGCCGATGACATTGCATTGCTGAGTAACTCAAGGGACGAATTGCAACTCATGATTACGGAGTTAGACACGGAGCGCAGAAAGGTGGGTCTTAAAATTAATCTGCAGAGAACGAAAGTAATGTACAACAACCTCGGAAAAGAGCAGCTTCAAGTTGTAAAATACTATGTCCACTTAGGGAAGGTAATAACGGCGGAGCCGAACCACGAGATTGAATTGATTTATTGATTGATTGATTTGTGGGGTTTAAAGTCCCAAAACCACCGTTTGATTATGAGAGACGCCACGAGATTGAATTAACTAGAAGAATAAGAATGGGGTGGAGCACATTTGGCAAGCACTCTCAAATTATGACAGGTAGATTACCACTATCCCTCAAGAGGAAGGTATATACCAGCTGTATCTTGCCGGTACTTAGCTACGGAGCAGAAACCTGGAGACTTACAAAGAGGTTTACAAAGAGACTTACAAAGAGAAACCTGGAGACTTACAAATTGAGGACGACGCAGCGAGCAATGGAAAGAAAAATGGTAGGTGTAACCTTAAGAGACAAGAAGAGAGCAGAGTGGATTACGGAACTAATGGGGGTTAAAGATATCATAAATGAAATCAAGAAGAGGAAATGGACATGGGCCGGGCATGTAGCGCGTAGACAGGATAACCGCTGGTCATTAAGGGTAACTAACTGGATTCCCAGAGAAAGCAAGCGGGTTAGGGGGAGACAGAAGGTTAGGTGGGCCGATGAGATCAAGAAGTTTGCGGGTATAAATTGGCAGCAACAAGCGCAGGACCGGGTTAACTGGCGGAACATGGGAGAGGCCTTTGTCCTGCAGTGGACGTAGTCAGGCTGATGATGATGATGATAATGATGAAACGTGCATCACGCCCACATGGGTCAAAAACTATCCAAATCAATGGCACAGCATTTCTGTAAGCTGTAGCTATGTAAAATATTGTTGGCGAATGAAGAAAAGGAGTCACAGAAAGACAAACCACGCAAGTTAGTGGCTTTCTATTTTAAGGATAAGGATGCGCCATTCACCTTGCCTTTACTCACCTACCCCACCTATATATCACTCTCCCCTCTGTTGTTAGCACATACATTCTGACTTTGTTTGCGATAGTTGCTGTCTTTTTGACAATACCATCCACCAGATATAAACGGCACCTGTTTGCGACGAAAAGCTTGCAAATTATAATGCGTGTCCTACTCCTTTAAGACGCGCGATGTGTTTTGTTCACCTTCTGTTTTTGTCATACAGCTAAACCCCAGGCCGACTTTTAATTAGCCCACCTTTTCACCTTCTATGCCACCTTCCTCGTTTACCTTTTTTTCGCATAAGCTTTCTGTTGTGCTTCTTCATAATTGTTATTGGCGGAGTGATCAAGGCGGGCTGAAACACCGCAAAGAAACAAGCCTTTTTTCCATTCTCAAATAACTGATAACTAAGACTGATTGTGTCCAAAAAAAGAGAAAAACTTGAATCAGAGCATTGGCTCCAGTGGCACTCCCTGTTTAGCAATTTTTATTTACCTCTTTCCCTCAATATTTATATATTTCACAGTGGAGCAATTAAGCTTTTCGCAATTCATGTGACGTCGCAATAAACAACTATTTTAATCGCCAGCCTGCCTTACCTTGTGAGGGTAAGTTAAGTCTTGATTAGCCCAGTTCAGCCGAGGTAAGATAGCCAAATCTAGTTAAGCATAGCCTAGCAGTATGTCACCTTATGAATTCGAGCATAATTAGGTGTACTTAAGCCTGATTACGTCCAGTTAATCCAAGCAATCCAAGTCGCATTCCCAATCAGGCCAGTAAAGCCAGGCTCCGGAAAACCCTAATTACCGCTGAGCAAGTTAAGTCAAATAAGGCACAATTTAGTTTAATAAGTGCTAGTCTTCACTTACAAATTAAAACCAATTAGGTTGTGTGAGAGATAACCTAGACCACCCAATCTGTTTTATTGTCATGTGACATAATTATGCTAATAAACACAATTAGGCTAATTCGGTAGCGTCAAGGCAAGTGTTCAATGTCATGATGTGTCCTAGAAGGCATAGTTGTATGGCGTTTATTCCTTACTCATTTAGGAGCTCAATGGGTCTTGAAGTAAAACTACTGATTCGAAGGTCGTAGGATCGAACACTGGTCCTATCTTGATAGATGCAAAATGCTAGCGGCCCGTATGTTTTGATTTAACTGCACTGTTGAGTTAGCTGCAGAAGCCCCAGTTGGTCAAAACAGACCTCTTTCAAACATCAGCATCAACAACAGGCGTGCAAGCGCTCATAGAAGAAGTGTTCATGCCGCATAGTCCCCGCGTTGAGCACGCGGGCCTCACACTTTAGCCTTCCACCTGCACCGGGTCAGCAGTTGTCAGATCAAGGGAACTTGAAAAGGTGTAGCACATTACTGCGTAATCAGGTTATGAAGTTATTTTGTGTTTAGCTGCAACCCCCTTTCTTCGATTTCCACCTGTGTACTGTTTCCATGTGGCACAGCTTAGTGGTTTTCATTGTCATTGTTAGTAATTTTATCCTCTTTTAGGCATCAGAATGTCACACAGCATAAATTAAACAAAATATCTTGGTTTCTCTCACGAATTTCACGAGTGGTCACTGCGATTAGTCGCTATTGAATTGATTCGCAAAGAGCGTGCACCGACAGTGTTGACGAGCGCAAGGTAAGGCTTTCATGTTTACAGGTTCTGCGAAAGAGTATAGGGGCATTTAGTGAACTAAAATACGTTGATTAAACATAGCGCACATACTCGCACAAGGGGTAACAAAAGAAAATCTCTTAACATTTGCTGGCCATAGCTGCAAAAGTTATATTTTAAATACGCCTGTCTTTTTGCGTGTTGCTTCATGTTTGACCACACTGTGAATATGTAGATTACATTTTAAAAGCCGCTGCGACTAAGTGCAGTTGATAAGCGCAAAAGTGTAGATGTAACTAAATACTCCAGTGGAAAACTATCTCTGGAACATTGATGTGTCCCGCTCATATGAGTAATCGTTGAATAAGCGTTGAATAAAGATGAATTCGGTGTTGCGTTGAAAAATTGTTCAATAAACATGAATTCAGTGTTTCAGCTCCAATAGAACGTCTTCATGATATCGCTACGCGATTACGCGCATGCTGCTTAGCAGCTACATTAGATGCATATTCACCCGCTAATATCCACACTGCCATTCGTTAATCCTTTAGCATTTCATGCGTATAGATATATGCAGATGCGTTCGGGTTTGTGCAGTATTTAGAATGTGCAAATAGTCCATGAGCGGCGAAGTGTTCTTTCAACTTCGTGGTTCCATTGATTACATGGTGCTAACAAGCAGAAAGCGACCTAACAGCATAGGACTCCTTACTGCCATGGTGCGCTCTGGAAGGGCTTGAAAAACGTCGATTGTCGGAGCCCTTCACTACGGTGATTCTCATATTCATATCGCGGTGTGCGGACGTTGGACCCAAGCGTATATTATTCACGCGACAGCTTCAAATGCCTCATGAAAAGCGTCAATAGGCCGTCGTCCAGCGTCGGTGGCATCAATACAATGCGAAAACGTCATAAAGAGATGACGTCAGTGACCATTGGCTGTTGATAGATCACAAAAACGTGCGGTCGTTATAACGTCACCACGACTACACGGTGACTTCACGTGTCAATGTCATTAAATGACATCATAGCTTGGCCAAAGGCGGGCCAATCACAGAGGCAATGGAAGACCAGGCAAGGTGTCTACAACCAGAAACCAGTGCAGTGCTACGTTAGGTGCAGAATGCTTTTCGAATGTGGTCATGCAGAGGCAATACGCCGGGTGTCAAGAAAAACAAAATGGCTTTTACATTCCAATAATCCTAGGTGATTGCATAAGGGACCTTGTGAGTATTTGTTTTCTTTGCTTACGAGGTTATAGATGATTTGTTTTTCGCACAAGCAAGGGAGTGATGTGCAAAATGTGCTGTGCGCACATCCATATGGTTTTGTCTGTTCTGGTTCGCCTTCGATTTGATGCGTTGTTACTCCTTGCCCAGCACAGGGCAGCCAACCAGATATGTTTTGTGTCCTCCTGAATTTCCAAGATTTTTTTGTTTGCTCTCTGTGTTTATCTCTGTAAGCGCTTACCATTAGTTCAACTGGCAACGGTGAGCTGAACGTTCCAGCTTTACGAGATCCCGCCTAGCTATGCTGCTTGCTATTGATTCCCTACATGCCTTAGGGAATCAGGCACGTCGACTTGTATAGAAGCCTTGACAGTTATTTCTATTGCATAACTTGGAAAATCTCGGAAAGCATGGCCGCCGTTAACGCGCAACAGAGCGTTGATCTGTTCGCTATCATTACACGGGATGCTGCTGGCTGTTTTACCTGTATGGTTAACCAGGAAGCACTCGAAGGTTCCTGAGCTGTCTTCATTCACGGCCTGTTCCGCCATTTTTGTGTCCTTAGTTTCCGGAAGCGAATTGACAGGTCTGGCTCTGAACCAAGTTCTCCACTCTCTCGCCATCCGTGAGACAGACTTTCCAACTCATCTCTCAGCATTAAGAAAATAACGGTTTCTTGGAGTTGGCGCCCCTTCGTAAAGTTGTCACTCATCAGCGCTTCGAAAGGCTGCCAGCGAAAACAGTATCCTGGTTAATCGCCCAGCATTACCTGCCCCTTCGCTCTTCACACGTAATGTTTGGTCAAGAACACCAAGACAAGCTTCATCATTTTTTCTTTCTTGTATAGCAGCCATTCATTCCGTTTCCCAGAGGTGTTAAAGAACAAGGAAATCCCTCTCTGTAAACGCTAAGCACTTCCTTGAAAGCGGGCATTAGCCCGTCAATCACGCTTTCTCGCATTGTCTATATAGGAACGCATTGCGCAACCAATTCATGTGTTTCCGGCAGTATTAGACAGTCATGCCTTGAATGCTGCCCAAGCGCTGCCTTATCCATTGTCTCGGAAGCTATCCGTAAGCAACCAAAAGCCCGTTTTGCGTTTCACGAATACTGCGACAAGAAAAGAAGATTGTGTAAATCCTTATAAAACAACAAAAACATTATGTAAATTGGGGTCAATTAGAATACAAGTTGCCGGAAAGGAAAGTGAAAATGAAAGTACCTTTGATGAAGCGAGTTCTCACATTGAACTAGTGGCGTAAACATCAAGCTTCTGTGGAATAAAATTTGCCAGTGATCCAAAGTTTTTAAACAATCGTATTATATGTACATTATCTTTCCGAGGCCCCGTTTCGTTTCTGGCTTCTAGTGTTTCTTGTTTGTCAAACCGAATATTTGTTTTTCTACCAACTCAGCAAGCTTCACCTCTTGAAATTAAATTAATTTTGTAAAGCTGACATGATTGGCTTCATCGCTTACGGCTACAATAAAGCGCAAACGCTGGAATTATTTACTGACAGATGTCAAAATACCTCTGGAAATTTAGATTTTGGGAGCTGTCCCACTAACTTTATACATCTTCTTGTCCCACTTCTCTTTCATTCTATAATTGATGTGGAGTGGCTTGTTGGGCATGTTTGTTCATTCTTACGCTAGCTTTATTTCGCGCGAATGCTACCGTAACTATAATATGTGTTTTTTGTATTGTAAGCTCAGACACGAGGTACCGTTTGTTGCCTGACTCGATGATATTACAATGTGATGAAGTGTTTTAAATACTTTAGATGAAATTTCGTGTTTGCCAACAACATCACGTATGTGCCGAAGTGGCAGATTGGCCATGAAGAAAGCAACAAAAGGGAGAAGGCAAGGAGGGTAACCAGAAAGACATTCGGTTGGCTACCCTACACTGGGGAATTAGGAAAGGGGACAAGAAAGATGACAAAAGAGAAGGGGGAAAAGAAAAAAAGGGGAGAGGCTAACAGTAATTTTACTGCAGCGTGTAGAACTGTATCGCATGTCAGAGGCGTGTACACAGGCCTGTCTTTCTCAGGAAACACAGCAGGGCTTTCACTGGCTTGTGGGCTGTCGAGACATGTGGACGGAGCTGTAATAGCACCTGCACAGAAAGAGGCCGATCATCCGGTCGCCGCATTGCGTTGGCAAGTACTCAGGCAAATCGAGGACAGTGGCACAGTAGGTGTTCGATATTTTCGTCGGTGCCGCAAACATCGCACGCCGCACTGTCAGTGATTCCGATTACCGTGGTATAAGCTTTCGTGAAAGCAACTCCCAGCCAAAAGCGATAGAGGAGCGAAGCTTCACGTCGATGTAGGCCGGATGGAGGCCAGAGTTGTTGTGAAGAGTCGAGCTCGTGCAGTCTTGTACGTCGTATGCTTGGTGTGTTCCGCTCAGTCAGGGTGAGACTGCAGGCCAGTTGACGAATCCACCTCGCCGCATCCACTCTTGAAAGCGGAATTGAAACGATGTTTGCTTCTTTATGTGACGTGCGAGTAGCATAATCTGCAGAATCATTTCCGCCTATACCACAATGCCCAGGTAACCACTGAAAGACGATGTCGTGCGCTTTTTGTAATAAAACGTGGTGAAGTTTCACGGTTTGGTAGGTCAACTGGTCGTGGCATCCGCGCCGGAGAACTGACAGCAGGCACTGTAACGCTGGTTTTGAGTCTGAAAACACGGCTCATTTACTTGGGCTTTCTTCAGAATTTATGAGCTCCAGTGCACTGCGCAGAGCCTCGAGTTCTGCCGCCATGGATGTTGTCGCATGTGAAGTCTTAAAACACCGAGTTACCCGTTGTGACGGTATAACTACTGCTCCACCTGAACTAGACGGCGTAGTCGAGCCATCCGTGTAAATGTGCACGTGCTTCCTGTAGTTTTGTTCCAGTAACAATAGCCTAATTTATTTCAGGGAATGTGTCGGTAAGTCCAATTTTCTCCTCATTCCTGGAATCATGAAGCGAAATCGCGGCCGGCTCAAGCTCCAAGGAGGAAGCAGTGGCTTCGATGCAGGTGCGTACGTCCCAGTAAACGATGAACGATGCTTGTACACAGTAGCACCGTATGTCGTGCGGGGCCTTTCAGCAGCTAGGCTCGCCAGGTGGTGGAAAAGGGCCCTGGCATAATGCCTGAGGTGCCTGCGCATCGTCTCGGTAATAATATGCGTCTTTATCGAGTGATCTTGAGCGATGGCAACGGTTTCAGCCTTTGAAGCACTGCGGGGTTCTCCAAGGCATATCTTAAGTGCTTGGGCTTGAATGCTCTGAATTGCGCGCAGAATGGTCTTGCCGGTGTTAGATATTGCAGGTAAGCTGTACCGTAAGAATCCGATAAACAGCACTCTGTACAGTTGTAGCATGGATGGTATGGGCACTCCCCAATTCTTTCCTGCAAGGAATTTGAACATGTGGCATATAGCTTTCAGCCGCTTCTTCACATAGTTCACGTGTGGAGTCCACGACAGGTATATGTCTATTATGACTCCCAAGAACCTGTGGCTTCTACTGAACGATATGTATTTTTCATTAATCGATATGCTGTAGGCAGACATTCGTTTCCGCGTGAACACTACCACTGCACATTTTCCGCAGGACACCTCGAGGTCTTGTTTACGAAGGTAGCATGACGTCGTTGTAGCAGCCTTCTTAAGGCGGGCGCGAAGCTGAGGCTTTGTCACACCTAATGTCCAAATGCAGACATCAGCGTAGACAGAAAGTTCTACAGCGCTGGGTAGCTGCTCGACTAGTCCAATGAGAGTTAGATTGAAAAGTCTAGGACTTAGCACTGCTCCCTGGGGAACTCCTCGGCTGCTGTAATAGTCAGGTGTTGGGCTACTCACTGTCATTACGTAAATTTATCTCAGCTGTAAGTAGCTGTGCACCCACATATCTATCTTGCCAATAAGACCTAGGGTTTCCAAAGCACTTAGGATGGCTTCATGGTTGACATTGTCGTAAGCCCCTTTAACGTCTAGAAACAGGGCGGCGCACAGTCTCTTACAGGCTTTCTAGTGTTGAAAATATGTCACAAGATCAACAACGTTGTTGATTGACGAATGGCCGTGCCTGAATCTGGTCATGGATGCTGGATAGATTTTGTAGTACTCTAAATACCACTACATTCGTGTTAGAATCATTTGTTCTATTGTTTTTCCCACACAACTGGCAAACGCGATAGGACGGTATGAGGCAATATCCAAAGGAGATTTACCAGACTTTCGAAGTGGAATGAGGCGACTTGACTTCCATGCCTGGAGAACCGTGCCAGTCTGCCAGGAGTCGTTGTATAGGCGTAAGAGTGCCTTCCAAGCTTCATCTCCAAGATTACAAAGGGCACGATAGGCAATGCCGTCAGGTCCGGGGGCTGAAGAACTTCTGCACAGTGCCAGTGCGGCCTCTAGTTCATCCATTGAAAATTGGCATTCCATACGGGGATCCCGTGAGGGCGGTGGATTGTCAAGTGTTCCCTTTCTTGATACGGTGAAATTGGAACCACCGGCAATTCGTCTACAGAAGGA
This sequence comes from Rhipicephalus microplus, assembly GCF_043290135.1. Lineage (NCBI taxonomy): Eukaryota > Metazoa > Arthropoda > Arachnida > Ixodida > Ixodidae > Rhipicephalus > Rhipicephalus microplus. The sequence continues at coordinate 200,113,391 of NC_134710.1, read as the reverse complement.
TTCTGCGACGTCAATCTCTCTGCATTGTAGGTGAAGTGCCGGAGATGTAAACTGGTGTCGCTGACCAAAGGTTGTCCCCGGACAGTTCGCCATATCAGTGATAGGGGCTTTCGTGGATCCAACAACTCGCAGAAGGATGTCCAACGTTGCCAAGTCAGTGTATCCATGTGCCGCTGCATTTTCTTTTCAATGCGTCTAGCCAGCCTCTACTCATCCGTGTACTTTGTCCGTCGTTACCTTCGTTCTGCACAACGGTGTATTGCGCGAATCTTCTCAAGCTAGGTGTCGAAATCAGTGCGCTTGTGACTAGTCAAAAGTGAATGCGTGGTATTCTGCAGGACATCCTATATCGAGTCCTCTAGGTTATATGATGAGCCGTCGGTACAGCAGTCTTCCATTAACATTTTGAATTTTGGCCAATCGGTGTATTTGAGTCCTCTTGAGGACTTGGGGCAGGTGAAACCTTCTCTCCGCAGGTAAGTTGGTATATGGTCGCTGCCCCACGTTTCCAGATCCGAAAACCAGTGCGCTTTCCTCGTAAGTGAGCGAGAAATCAATATAAGGTCCATGCAGCTGCTATAGGCTGACCCGTGTAAATATGTAGGGCTTCCATCATTACAAACACAGAGTTCGTATTCCGAGGCTAAGGACGCCAATTTTCTTCCTCTAGAGTTGACCCTGGAGCTTCCCCATAAGAAATGGTGGACATTAAAGTCGCCAGTGTTCACCCATGACCTTGGAGTCGATGTCAGAATACCACGTAAGCGCTCGCAGTCAAGGCGGCTTGATGGAGATAAGTAAGCTGTGATAATCGTGAAAACAACCTTATCCTTCTTCACAGTAATAAACACATACTGATCCCCTTCATCAGGCGATACTCTGTGGTGAACGTAATTGAGGTCATGGCGCTTGAATACAATAACTTTGCTGCAGTCTCTGTGAGTGGAGGACATAAAACACTCATACCCTGACAGTTTGATTGAAGCAGACAGGTAGGGTTCACAAATCACGATAATGGGGAAGCGGTTCACAAATACAAACTGTGTAAAGTCAGACATGCGTGACTTCATTCTTCTGGCGTTCCACTGAAAGACAGATGCATTCTTGGCTTCCACTCGAAACGACGGTGCCTCGCTGGCCATGGTTTTACCTTAGAGCTGCAAGCACCGGACTCCGGATGTCCAGTACTTGCAGTGCGGTCTGCGCAGCCGAAGTCTTCATATTACTCAGTAGGACACGCATGGTACTCATCAGTGATTGCAGTAAGCTTATCACTTGATCTTCATTCATCGCATCACTGGTTTGAGGGGTCGTCGAGGGCGGCGAGAATAGATGCAACTCTGAAGTAGGTTGACTTCGTGGAAGTGAGGGCCGCTGTTCGGAAGGTGCGACTGCTGTCCCTTTCTTCTGTTTGGCAGTATCCATCTTCAGTGAGCTTGGTGTTTGTGGGTCAGCCACTTTGATAGAGCCACTTTGATGGCATCCCTCTATCGGTAGAGCAGTCTTTCCGTGATGGTCTTCGCCCACGACTCTGACGTCGGCGTAGTGTAGCGGCAGCTTCCCTGTGCGTTGAATTGTTCGCGCTATACGCCTGAGTACCACGTGCTCGTTTCGCACCCGCGGGCAATCTTCGGATGAGGCCTCATGAGCACCGTGGCAGTTTGGACATCGTAACACGGTGGCACCGCAGGCGTCTTTCGAGTGAGATTCAGCGCACCGCGGACACACAACTTTGTTCTCATAGACACCTTTTACGTGTCCCATCTTAAAACACTTGTAGCATTGCAGTGGCTTCCGTACGTATAGACGCACTGAGTGGCGAACATGGCCAACTTTGACATACGAGGGAAGGCTGTCTTTCTCGAGCACAAGCCTCAAGCCGCGTAAGTTGCCGAGTCTGGTGATGTGCGTGTGTGGGTGCCTTCTGTCGCTGGCTTTATTATTATTGGCAGGTGATTAGCTGGGATGGAAAGATCAACATCATAAATGGCGCCTACAGTGCCTTTACAACCTGTAGCGACCATTGGCCGAACTTTCACGTGGCCGATTTCTGCTATGTGCCGAAGGCTTTGCAGCGCGCTACGATGCATAATGTCTACAGCAAGGACATTCTTCCGTGCATTGATCCTCACGTCTTTGATCTCATTCGGCGTGGTTTCCTCGAGAAGCACAGAAAGAACTTGCCTGTTGAGGAGTCGCAAGTTAGATGCAGGGTCTTCGGGCATGAACAGCATGGTGTGCGGCCACCACTGTGGTGCAGTCTTAACGGTGGAAAAACTTGCGACGATGCCATCCGCAGCAGTCTTCGTTTTGTAGTTCGATGCATAACGACCATAAAGTCATCATGCGAAGACTCAAAGCCATCCGAGTACAAATCGGTTACCTCACTTTCCGTGTCGCTCGACGCGTTGCCACGCTTCCTGGACGACGAAGCCCGGTGCGACCGTTGCACGCCTGGAACATTCTCAGGTGTGTCCTGAAGCATCACCGCAAAGGAGGGAGCGGCAGCCCCCAGGATTTGCAGGAAAACAAATTGAAAAAACTGAGACACGGGCACAAGCGTTCTGTGAGAGAATCACTTCGTCGTCGTTCCGTCATGGTATTATAGTGTGGAGATCGTCTTCACGGGTTTGATTTTGCATCGCTGCCAATGATTTTTAATACATATTAAAAAACTCTTGAAACATTTGCAGTGCCAACGAGTGGAGCACAACCTAGAGACACAAACAAGCGCTGTCTAACAACAAAATCTGGAAATTTCAACCACCATGAAAACCGAAACTGCATGCAAAGAGATTAGATGTAATTACAGAACTTGCAAAACTTACGTAGTTCACAATCTAAAAGGCAAGCAGACGCCTCAAATAGATATGCACTGTTCACCAGCATCTTGAATGAACTACGCTTCCGCAAGTTCCCGCGCCAATCTATCTCTATGTTTGTGCAAGATGACAAAAGACTGCATATCTGAGTCGTCTGTTTGAACAGCTTGGTAGGGGGGGGATCAGACGTACTGTGAATTACTTATTTTTCTTATTTACCCCAGTTCGTGTGCTATTGACTCGCATGCAATTACGAGGGTATATATACAAAGACTCGCAGTTTACACAGCCTCTGGGCAGAGCACGTACGCATTAAGATGGGCAATAATTTCTCGTCAACAACCCCGGTGCCATGGCCTAGTTGGTATGAATGATCGAAATCATTATCATTTCGCCGATGGCGATAGAGGCGCAGGGTAGTAGAATGCAATGAGAAGCGCTCTCCATAGGAAATAATTTTGCGTACTAGAACTGCTCTAATTAGGCACCATATCACGATCATGGTAAGCTTTCCGGTAACGTTGAGGCGTCGGAAGCAGTTTGTTCATAAGACACACGTGGAAACTTTCCCGGGGAACTTGCTCGGCCATGTCTTTCATTTTCATTTCTTGGTTTTACGCTTAGTAAATTTTTCACACGGCAGAAAACTTCACTGTGGCGCTGGAACTGTATTTCTTTTGTCCTTGAAGAGAGCTCATTACTGCCAAAATTTCTTTGAACGCAAAAAGCGTCTACCAAAGTTCTTTGTCCCCATAGGTTGAATATGCATAAAAAGCTTTCCGACACCACACTGTTGTAAATATTTGAAGAAAATTAGTGGTTATCCTGAATCCATAAGATTGCAACTTGCACAAATTTTCGCTGCTGAAGTGGACGCCAACCAAAAGTGGTTGCACGGTTCAACCACATTACACCTATGTTAATCTACTCAAGGTTACAATTGATGGAATCGTTCGTTAAGGGACTACGGTGATGCTTTTCCAGCATGACAATGTTTGTAGCTTACATGTACCTATAGAGTTCCATCCTCATGATATATAATACACGATGCACGTTGCCTATTTTATGATAGGCGTTGAATCGAGTTTAGGAAAATATATTCAAGTGAAAAGATTTATAAGTGAGCATTAGCAGCTGCTAATTACTAAGAAGTCGAGGGTTTTGGTAACTACGCAGATGTCCCTTTTTCAAACAGAGCCATTCATATATGTCGCGGCAAGGCAAGATAAGTGACGGTTCGTTCTTGAAATTATTTCAACAATAATAATAATAATAATAATAATAATAATAATAATAATAATAATAATAATAATAATAATAATAATAATAATAATAATAATAATATCAGGGGTTCAACTCCCCACAACCAATATATGGTTATGAAAGACGCCGTGAAGGAGGAATCCGGAAATTTAAACCTCTGGGGTTCTTTCACGTGCACTTAAATTTAAATACGTGGTCCTCAAGCGTTTTCGTCTCGATCGAAAATGCGGCCGCCTCGGCTGAGATTTGGTTTCGCCTTGCGGATCAACGGTCACGCACCGTAGCCTCTAACCCCTTTCCGGGTTCAGGTTATCACACTGTCATAGCCTCTTAAGGTACATTTTTCTATTTCTACATTAGTTTTTACTCCTTTAAATCAAACGTAAATAATTTATGACTACTTTCTATGACACAAAAATAAACGCATATACTAAATCTTTCACTAATGTCGATCAAAGCACTTGTGAAAAAAAATGGCATGTTTCAGCAAGGAAGTAATGAATCTCTGATTTGAACCACGAAAAAAAAAATTCTAGTATCAGTACTTCACGATCACAGCTGCAAAACAAGATCCCCAAACAATCTTTCACTTGTGTTTTCAGTTTATACGCAGGCATGCTGATGTATGCTTGTGGGTAAAACTGCGAAAGAAAGGGCTGTGAAGTTAACCAGAAAAGCGTCGACTTGGCCGTTCCACGCTGCAAGAGGTATAGAGGAGAGCATACAAGGGTCAGAAATAGGGAGATGGTAGACACGCTGAATGAGTGCACTTCTGCGGAGGACAAACACAGTCGCACACGACAGGTTGTCATTCGTTTAGGAACAGTCTCAAGAAGAGTGACGACCGAATGATGCATACGTATGCAATCACTGCATGTGCCGATTTCTCACAAGCATATCTATAACTTTTCATTGATGAATAGTGCAGACAAGCTTGACTTTCCCAAGTGTATACAATCAAAATAACAGTTAACTTGAAGGCGTCTACTTTTTTATCACACAACGCATTCTTACGCATACGATGTACTCAAGCGCTTGAAAGCAAATCAACACAGCGTCATGCCTCAAATATATTTTAAAACGACATTATTTTCTGAAACCCCTTACTACATTGAGGCAGTGTTTCATAAAACTATGATTCATAAATGAGAACCACATTCACACAACCCTCAAAAAATAACGTTCTTTAAATATAGAATATGATGAGCATGGTCATGTCGGACAATGCTTCCGCCAGATGTAGCATAAACTTTTTGCGCTAACAACAGTGCTCACACCAAATGATAATGTAGGCTATTTTGGCAGTGCACTGTCTCATTAATTTTTATTGTTAGATGCATTTGAGTGGTCAGACTAGGGCTCTTGCATATATTTCCATACTCTTCCATACTCGCCATACTCTTCCATAGTATGGCGCTTACCTTCTCATACTTTTGTTATAGGAGTGAGCGCAAGGGAGTGTGCTGATGAGTGCCATCCCCTTGTCACTTAAGAGCGGAGGGGCGCAAAGTCTGCCCATATATAGGGAGGGGACACAGCGATGCATCTTCACTCACATCCTGAAGGTGAACCCTACGCACGCGTATATATGGGTATCAGTGCAACGGCAGCACAAGAGAGACAGCAAGGTGACACATGTTTCACCTCCCATCCCCATTTTCTTCCACTGTGTTTCATTTAAAAATACATCAATACCAAATAGACCACCAAAAGCGCTAACAAAGCTGACGGTATCAAAAATAGAGGTTTTCATTCAATAATAGTGTAAAGAAAGGAACACGTTATAATATGAAATTTGTAAGGCGTTATGTCAAGCATTACGAATTCGCTCGATAGAGAAATTGTGGGTAATTGCCTATTCCTCTGCAAGGTATATCCATTTCCTTTCTTCAATTTTAGTTATTACGCCATGATTCCCCACTGAAATTTAGTTTCGGCAGCAGAGGTATCAGTTCGACAAAATCTTGGTTAAAGAAGTTTTGATCTACTAACAACAAACATTGTCAGTAACGTAGAAAACAAATTTTTTTGCCCTATGAATAGAGTAACTTCTAGTTTTTAGGAGCGAAGCTCCTTATTGCGTGGATTGCTACGGGGATATGCTACGATTTTTTTATAACATGACAAATGTCGGAAAGATAAATCAGTTACAGCAGAGTCGAGAATTTTCTAAACAAACTTTTTAGGGGGCAAATAGTGGTAATAAATTATGCAGGTGAGTTACCACGCTCAATTAATTGGATGCTAGAGAATTATTACACAGCTGTTTCTAACTAACTCGTCCTTTGCTCACACCAAACAAAGCACAATTTTGCGCACGTGTTTTATAGTCGTTTGTGGTACAAGAGTCACTTGCGAAGCACCGTATATTGACCACTCAGATAAACAGTTAGATGCAGTAGTACTAGTCTTGTCTGTGGACAAGCATGCTCGTCGGTCTCAGAAGACCTTTGAGATCTCATTTAGAGAACACACACAAAAAAAGATATTGCTTTGTGAGGTCAAGGAGAGGGTATAAGTTATCATTAATGGTGCAGGCGAGGGATCTTCAAGGTGCGCTATGCAACAATGCATATGCGCAGGTCAATTTCGAGGTGATTGCTGCTCGCTCGGGCAGTCACTACCATTGTGTCTCCTGTACACAGCCGCTGCTGCGCTTGTGCCTTCCGACACGTGCCCTCGGCTCTGTGTGTCAAAATATTGCTTGCAGCCAGGGTACCATATGTTTTCTTACACTCATCATAATTACGATTGGCAAATAATAAATCTACTTGCAAAATAAATAAAAAGAGCAAAAGACATCAAAGAAAGTATGTCACTAGGGCGGACGTTTTCGCAAGGGAATCTTTTTAGCCGTACGTTTTTAGATCAATGAACGAATTGGCTTCTATGTTGAAGGCTGCAGTCTCATCTTTTTCTTTACAGGACAAGCCAGTCTAGGCAATGACGATAGCCTATTTTCCCATCCTCGATGTAGTCAAATGTATAAGGTGCGAAATGGTTAGACAAACTGGTTGCTTCTTAAAACGTCATTAAAATGTTTACAATCCTAATGATGTGTCATGGTACTGAGTTGGTAAGAATAATGTGGCTCGCCAAGATTCAGTGACATGACTGTTGTCGCAAAGTAAGCTAGTTAAAATAACAGACTGAATTTAGAAGTCACCGTACAGAGTCGTAAGCGTAAAAGTCTTTATTGACCATCGTGCGGCAACGTCATTTCAAACGTTCTTTTTCACTGGACATACAAAAAAAACGATCAGCTCGCAATATATTGGCTTATATTTCAGGTTTCTCTGAGATCCTTCGTGGATACAAAGTGGACTTGCCCTCCCCCCTCACCCCTCCCACACGCACCTACACCCCCATACAAGCAAACACACACGCACGCGTACAGGTATGCACTGACATATGAATAAATATGACGAACTAAGGAGCACGATATGAATTTCCGCAGTTGTAAAGAATGTGAACCTGTGCCATTTTAATTATTATGGTAGGTTCTCCTTGACTTGTTAGAGCTGCCCTGCGGGATACGCGTATTTGGTTGAAGGTAGCCGCAATAGGAAGCTCATAAGCAACTCCCTTCACATGTGAATCTTCAAAGCACGTCACTAAATCATACTTCACCACATGCATTTTATTAAGATCTTTAATTTTCAAGCACTCAGGTGCCTAGAGCCACGATCTTTATTGCAGATAGAGGGAGATTGGTGTTATAATATATCCTGTGACTGCCTTGGCTAAGTCCGTCTACTGCGAAGCAAAACAAAGCACATATGCATTAATGCAATATCTGATATCCATCACTGGAACAGAAGTTCAACACGAATGTAGTCTATTTCTTAGCTGACAAAAATCATTTCCAAATTTATCAATTACATCGTGGTAATCCAAAAATATAAACTTTTCGAGTAGAACCATACAATAAACAGTATGCACTAAGTGGCTGAAGTACGCAAAAGGGACAGGGCATGGCTATCGCGTTCAACTTTTAAAGGCGTAGCTTATAGGGGCCCTCAACTTTTCCTCAGGTAATCTCTTGGACACCTTATACAACGAGCATATCTGAACACCATGCATGACATACATTTTCTAGGATAGCTGGAAAGAATGCACAACGTTTCAATGCGCTTTTAAGTGAACTAATGACTTTGCTGCAAAGGAAAGCAAAAGAATACGTCTTTTGATAGCAGTGCTTAATAATGAGAAACAAAAAATTTTATAAATAATCACACACGTAACAAGGTGAAAATGAATGGATGATAAGTGTCATGCAAAACGTTGTTGGCGACCCAACGATTCGTAGTCGTGAGGTGCTCCAGGCATTACGATTCAACGGAGGTCCTGAGTTATAGTATCTTAATCCTTCTTCAGTAAAATGTTGTGTGTTTTATTGTTGCCGCTAAGAAGTCGAATGTGCACTGTGTCACCGTGCGCGACCTTCTCCTGCTTTGCATGTATTTCGTATCTTGTGTCCAAGGGATAAACTATAAGTGGAACAGCGCGAACAGCTTGTCCTCATATTCGGTGTCGTAGTCAGCGTTGCCAAGGCGCACATCCTTCATCATCCCAGGATGTGACGTAGCACGCTCTATAGACTCTCGATTAACAAGCTCCTTGAACTCTTGCAGACGTGTTTTCGTGATTGGACTATTCTACCTAATTGCAGCACTTTTCTCAGAGATTCCAGACCCAAGCGTGACTGCCTCGTGCACGGCTGCGCGATAAGCAAATTGCGTGCTAAATTGCACTCATCTCCCCTGAAAGACACGGCAGTGGAATGTATGCTTGTTGAAGCAAGCTACAAGTATGTCAAATCAAATATTGCTTATAAATTTTGCACAGACCGATGTGATATTGGTTGCGCCAGCATAATTTGTGGAAATTTTCAATAACTTCCTTGCGCACACATTTCCAATTAAATTAATGAGCGAAAAGAATAAAAGTTCACATTAGAAGATGATAGGGTGAAATGAAAAAAAGGAATCCTGCTATAAAATTATAATCGCTAACGGCCTATAGGTTCACCATGAAAAAAAAAGACAATAAGAAACCTTGGAGGATGTTTCAGCTTCCTCTTCAAGAGTAGAATGCGATAGCGTAATTGAGCTTCGTGCGCATCGCTTTTCCAACTGCTGGCCTGCAGCTTCGTTTCTCCGTGCATGCGAATTACACATATATACACATGCATGCATGCATATGTATTTTGACTCAAGGCGACAAATGCCCAATTTTTATCGAAGACATCCCGATGGCTTTACAGAGACTGCGTAATTTTTCAACATACACATGTATCGTGTATTTGGGCGAGTGTGTGATCCCAAACATTTTGTGTCATATTCCCAATATTTCAGAACCATTCACAATGATTTACAGTATTAACTACATTATTCACAATAACTCCTGAGGTAGGGAACACTGGCAAGTTTTTCTTGGTTGAATACCGCCTCCTTATGAAGTTCACTTGATCATAGAGTATGCCTTGCACACTATGCATTGAACAGGCCTGTTTAAGTGACTTCCATGCGCGGAGCATCATTTTATCATTTCTTTAACTTACTTTTGAGTGAACTAAGGCAACCGTGTATCAGGCGGCAGCTGCGTGGTATTTTTTTTTATTCGCACGTTTTAAAGAAAGGCTGAAAAAAAGTTGAGCAGGGAAGTCATCTTAGCACAGATTCGTTGTGTCTAAACCAGTGCTACAACATTTGTAGTGAAGGTTTTTTTTATAAAGTTACTATTTAGACATGAATTACAAATATTTGGTAATTGCCGAGCTTGGCGGATTGAAAAAAAAATTATGTGCTCTATTTCGCTCAGTATATACAGTACTGTACTAATTGGTGATACGCAGTGCTTATAATTACTTTTTAAAATTGGTACTTCTGAACTGAAACACCTTATTCAATTGGTTAATAATTCTTGATGCTGACAGTTTTAGCATCCACTAAAAATATTTTTTTTTTGGCTCATGTCTCCTCAAACCTCAACTATGCTTATATATACAAACGACCAATTATTGTTCTACCACAAGCCCACTGCGCGCTACTCGTGTCTCTCAGGATTACAAATGAAGCTCTACAATCTATCCTTTAGTTTTCTAGATCTTTTTTTTAGATAAACATTTTGAAGAATATCTGTGGTGTGACTACATTCTCACTCACGAACACTTAAGATGCCCGGGCATGGAGCTCTCAGAAGACACCGTCTCTCCGGTACTTGACAGCACACTAAACGGCACACTTAGCGGTCATCAGAGACCTGACTCTACGGTTAGAAATTGGGCAGCCAACTGGCGAGCTTTGACCACAACATGCAAGCCATAGAAGTCAGTGAGGCCTTCGAAGAGGGGCTCCACCCACAGCAACCAAAACGGCTTAATATTAAATGCGAAAAATTTCTTAGCGAAACAAACCCACTTTGGCCATGTCTATTCACCTGTCTAGCCGCCTACGTTTGGGCGCTCACGTGGTCGACTCCTTAAAACTCTTCACATAGCGTAATTTGCATACGAGGGCACATGTGTATCAGGAGCGTGATGAGATGAATCACATGTGATGGCATGGTTGCCGTGTGGTTGCCGTGCGTGGTTGTCATGATATTATCTCTAAGTCACGTGTGGCGCATACCCATCTACTATGACCATTGGAAAGTGAGCATGTACCACACGTGATTCACAGTGATTGTCCCCTCAGGAGCAGCAATATGTAAACGTTTGCGGGGCAGGGTTATATCCCGCACCGCACAAAAATTACCGTGCCGGGGTCGACATCCATGCCAGTGACTAAAGAAAAATCAGCAGTTTCGCCGCAGCAAGGACAAAGCAATGAATGCGGCAGAAACAAAATGTAATGTTATGCGAAGTAAGACTGGCAGCTCACTTTTTTAGATTGAGCCTCGCGTAACTCTACGAAACACGGTGTAGCAGAATACGGCCGCTCTATGGAAGATGCGGATTTCTGAGTCCCTTCCCATTGAGAGCGCAGCACCTAGACGAGCACTGATGCCTACCGAAATTGCGCGTGTGAACTGCGTCTTTAGAATGAACGTTCACAGTGGCTGCGGGAGTGGCATTTCTTACTCCTCCCTCGTCCTTTTTGCAATCCTTTATGCTCGTTCAAGCGAGGTGGAGTGTTCATTTTCTGTTTTAGCAGCATTCGACGGCAGGCCTTACGCACACGCGGATAGGCTCTTCATGCGCCCTCCCAGTGACGGAAAGAGGCGGGCTTGTTTCATATCTGCTTCAACAATAGTCGTTGCCCCCGTTCCAGCGCTTCTAACAATACAGTTTGCTAAATATGCACTAGAGGTAACTATGGCGCTAATGTCTATGGAAGCTACAACGCACGGCGTTTCAGCGAGCATCGGAATAATAGGTAGTACACGGATTTGTTTAGTCTTCATACTTCTGGCTCTATGTGTGTTCTTGTGTCTTGGAGCTGTTTCCTCACGAAACAAAAATCAGCAAATGTTCAGCGATTGCACTTCACCACATTTTTTTAGGCTTACTATTTCATGTCGGGTCACAAAGTTCAAAAGGGCCCCGCTGCGGTGGTCTAGTGGCTAACGTACTTGTCTGCTGACCCGCAGGTCGCGGGATCGAATCGCGGCTGCGGTGGCTGCATTTTTTATGGAGGCGAAAATGCTGTAGGCCCGTATGCTCCGATTTGCGTGCACGTTAAAGAACCCCCGGTGGTCGAAAGTTCCGGAGCCCTCCACTACGGCGTCTCTCATAATGAAATGGTGGTTTTGGGATGTTAATCCCCACATATCAAGGTTCACAAGGATTTGTTCTTTATTTTTTTTTCCAAAACGAAACTGAAACATAGCAATAAACAGAGACTCAAGCGTGATTCACCAAGCGCAATGGTCGCTTAATGATCGCAGCGCCAGAGTCTTTTGTAGGTAATTTTAGGAAACTCTGTTTTTAACTACAGGTCGAACGTATACGATGCATGGGGGGGGGGGGGGTGTTATCGATTTGTACTTCCTACAGAACATGACGGTGGCAGCGAGGACCAAAACCTGCCGAGGGTGGCGCTATAATTCCAATCTCAATAGCATCAGGACGCAAAGAATGAAAATCTAGGTTGAAGCCGGAATCGAATCCGATAACTTTGCGTGCCAGTCTAATATATATTGTATACTACAGAGCCACACCAACGCTTGAAACTGATCCGGCAAAAGACAGTGCACAAGCCTCGTGTAGGGGCAAGGTCACTTGCGATAGTAGTGATAGCTATCTGCTTTCACGACAATGCAATGAACATTGCATACGTACTCTCATGACTCAGCGCGCTATATAGTCAACCATTGCTAATCCCAGGAAGAATACGCCGACAATCGCTACCTACGCTTTCCACACCATCGCCCCGTGGTGTGTAATACCTATTGATAAAACTGGCGTCTGTACTTTAAAAAGCGAGTGCGAACGTTGCGTTAGGCCATAAGATACCCTAAGGCGCCACTGTAGGCAACGTCCCTGCAAAGCTCTCCATATGCTTAAAGCTACTTAACTGGCAGCAATACGTCGATTCACTTTGTAAATTTTGGTTCAAAGCACTAATAAATAAAAAGTCACAGAATATCAACGGACTGAATTATGATGAGTGGGGCGAAGCGTCCATCCGTCTGTTCGTGCATCTGTCCGTCCGTGCGTCTGTCTCTCTGTATGTATGTATGTATGTATGTATGTATGTATGTATGTATGTATGTATGTATGTATGTATGTATGTATGTATGTATGTATGTATGTATGTATGTATGTATGTATGTATGTATGTATGTATGTATGTATGTATGTATGTATGTATGTATGTATGTATGTATGTATGCATGTATGCATGTATGCATGTATGTAGGCATGCATGCATGCATGTATGTATGTATGTATGTATGTATGCATGCATGTATGTATGTATGTATGTATGTCCATCTAGTGAACACTCCAAGTATCACCATCTCGAATCTTTTCATCATATATTGATTATATACAAGTACCTCCATGTTGCGGGCACTCCAAGGACTAAACTCCTCCGTGGCACATACCCATGAGAGGTGGTTACAACGAAGAACGATCGGGTGACGACTTAACGAGCTTCAACCCTAAACAAGAAAAATGCAGCTGATGCTACTACTCGTAGGCTGTTTTATTTTTATAATTGCGTTAAATCGAACTCACAATGAGTGTGATCTACCAGAACATTATAATACAGTAGCTTTGCTCTCTCACTCAACCAAAAAACCATACTTTGCAGAAAATGCGCAGTTACAAATTTCATGTTTGACAGAGGTTTGTGTGAGAGTGAGAAGCTAATGTAATAGGATTCACGTAGCAAAACATAATAGGCTGGTACTGTGTGCAGTCGAAGTCGCAATATTAAGGTTGGCAGCGAAGATTACGAATAAGTAAGTTTGAGTCTAACTATGCACATCAATGCTGGAAACTTAAGTTAACTAATACGCAGAGTAAAAGCTTAAATTGCAGCAGAAAAGCACCATGAGCCTTGCAACAATGTCGTAACAGAACCGTGAAATGAAAAGCCAATCTGTTGCATTGCATGCCGTGCATGATACTGCATAATATCCCAAACGGTCAAGTGATTCTGCGCTGGCTCACCTCTATATAATAGGAATATGCATAAGAGAGAGAGAAAAAGCTTACGGTCAGATACGAAGACTTGCCCTTGAAGCCAGGGTCTTCGCAATGACTGAAACATTATTCGACAAATTTCGAATCACCAGCCCCTAAGCCTGGAAACAAGGACTGTAAATAAAGTTTTGTGAGCTTAAAGAAGTACACCATATGTCAAGCTTTCTGTCTCTAAGAGGAGCTAAGCGACCTTCACGCCTTCCAGTTGGAGAAAGCGGTCAGCGGGTGCTAAGAAGTTGTGCAGCGCCGATATCACCTTGTACGCCATACTCTGTGCGTTCATAGGCGACGGAGGAGTCATTACCCAGTTCAAAATGGCCCGCAGAAGAGCTGCGTGAAAGCGCGTCACGCTCGCAGCCGCTATGCAAATAGAGCGACAGCTGGATCAGTGGGAAGGAAGGCAGTGGGTGTCGGAAAGCCGCGTACGCTGCGCGCCCGTTTCGTGCCCGTGTGTACACACAAGGATGGAAGCCTTTGTGTCAACTCGCCAGCCAAGGCTGCCGCGGACTGCTTCTATGGTAAGCCTGACAAATCCGCAGGTGCCCTCCAGGTAGAGCACCATTAACATGGGACGTGGTGACTGCTTCCTTGCCGTGACCGCACGTCCAGACTGCAGAAAACGAAGTGGGACAATAAACGGCCTGCGAAAATCTTGCCGGGAGGCAAGCGTCTTAAAACAATGAAGCATGTACCAACCACCGCGAAGGGGATCAAGGTGGCCAGCCGCTAAATGGTACTGGTGAGCTGCTTGTGAAAGCGAGAAACCTCGCGCCATTTCCGCGCAGTGGTTTTTATTTTACCGTCGTTGCACGTCCTGAATGCCCCAAGGTCTCCCGACATGTGTACGTTACAGCCCAAGGTTGACCTATCAACAATTGAGATGAACGCGAGTGAAGGAGGGTGATCACTCTCGTAGAACGACATTAATTTCACAAAGCGACAGTGTAGGCCGTTACCCCAGAGTGCGTAATCAGTAATCATCGCATATATAATACATATTTTGCAAGTTAGAATAGATGTCCCTTCAACAAAAGAAAACTTGACTTGTTTCTGTGATTGCATTTGGTACGACGCCTTCTCAGCCTCCAACAGCCCCCTGACACTTATCTATAAGAGATTAAAACAAACACAATAGCGAAATAAGTTATTCAGCATGTCATACAATAAGATTTCTTTAAATTTTTAAAGAAGTTATAAAACGCAGGTTTATATGGGTGACCGTTACGAGAAGTTCATTATAAAAAAATAAATTGAGGAGAAAATTGTGCTGGATACAGTCGTATAAAACTGTCTGTTTTCGGCAAGCAAAGCAAAAGCAAGAAACATATCTCAATGAGTCTGGCAAAAAGCGTACGTGGTATGAGCAGACTATGAGCGCAGTATTTGGGAAGGTAAACAAATTTAATCCGACAGCAGTTTTTCCGTCTCGTTTTTGACACCCTACAGAGATCTTTTCAATAAAGCAGTATATACGCTGATGTGATCTTCCCTTTTACGTGGTTTTTTTTTTGTGCATAGGATCTACGAAATTTCTCTGCAGATTGCCTCTGCTGAGAAACAAAGCGCCGATATAGTTTAATATATTAGTTTTTATACTCATATTTATTGTTTTATTGCCTAGATACATGCAGCATCGTGGCCTTATGATGCAGAATGTAGTAGCAGGATATTACGACGTTTTTTCACTCACTCTGGCTCACCTGCTTGCCTTCTATGCTGATAGTCGTTTTTGATAGTGATGAAGCAGAATCGCAGACGATCAAGCAAGTCAGAGAACTGAGTGTGAAAACGAATGAGCTCCTCTCTCGGTTACAACTTTTACGCCAAGACATCGGAACTAATTGCACACGACCTAAAAAGAAAATGTCTGTAGAAAACCCGTATTGAGGTAAATGAGACGCTTGCGTGCTTCGTGCTATTTTTTTTTTTAATTTAGGGGTCCTGGGCTGCCATGTACAGCAAAAAATAAAGAAGTGAAATCATCACGCTAGTACCTTTCAGCCTTCAAATAACGCTTACACTCGAAAAATACACTGCGTTTCAGTAATTGACGTCGTGATTCAATAACGCAACAAAAAAGGATAGTCTGGAAAGCTTTTTGCTCTTAAATGCGCTCTTCAGTGGATGGCAAACCTCGTCATTGATACGTCGAGTACCGAGACTCTGTAGAAGTTTTTCTCACAAGCAAGTCTAGCGTAAGAACTTGCAAATTTGCAAGGTCTGGACGGACAATGGATGCATGCAGAGAGAACGCCCTTTTTCTGAACTCCCAACACTTTTTACAGAAACCAACAAGCTAAAGTGATCATGTTAGTTTCTTGCTCAAAAAGAAATGATTCACGAGTGCTCTTCGTGCATGGACCCCCCCAGCCTGACCATGTTTGCGTGAATAATAAATATTTCAGACTTCCCAAGCTTCTTCCCAGGCCATTTCATGTATCTAGAGGTTTGTTTGAATATGTTCATGGACTGAAGTTTGCAGCTAAACTCTCTACAGCAATTCAATACGAACTGCAATACAAAAATGAATGCGAAGAAGGATTCAAATTGATGTGTACCACAATATCAGTTGATAAACAAAGAGGTATGCTTATGGGGTCAAATAATTAATTGATCTCGTTTAGTGTGACAGTTGATCTACAACACCAACGTCTTACTCTACCAACACTGTGCAGAATTATAGGAGTGGCTCTGTACGTTGCCTTTCCCCCCTAATTATATGTAATATCGACAACATCAATGATTGTCACTACAGTGCAAGGGAAATCACAATGAAGGAAATATAGCGCACACATCGGTACACGTTGGAGTCAGCAGGAGGAACACAATAAGATTTGCTCGACTTCTGATAATAATATCTGAAGGTTGACATCACGAAACCACCATACAATTATAAGAGATGCCGTAGTGGACTGCTCCGGAAATTTTGACCACATTGGGTTTCTTTAAGTGCACCCAAATCTGAGCACACGGGCCTACAGCATTTCCGCCTCCATCGAAATTGCAGCCGCCGCTGCCGTGATTCGATTCCGCTACCCACCGGTTAGCAGAAGAGTGCCTTAGCCACTGAACCACCACGGCGGGGCTTTTAGGCTTCTACGAAAGCGAAAAACCGTCTCAGCGAGATGAAGGCCCAGAGCTAGCTTTTGCGCTGATAACCGCCCTCTGCATCGCGCACCACCTAAGTAGTCAGCGAACTTATAACATCACGCAGTATCGCGCACCACCTAAGTAAGCAGTCAGTTAATTCATACCATCACGCAACTTCACCTAATATCAGGCAGCATCTAGTCAAGTCTAAAATTTACGTAACACTTTGTCACGTGACTAAAATCACGCAGCATCGCGTAACAGCTTGTCACGTGATGTGTTCCCGCCAAAAACCATGTAACAAGTAATCACGCGACTAAAATCTCCTCATCCCATAATTGGCAGTCACCTGACTTGTCTATCCAAGTACCCGTCACGGATGTATAGTGGCTGAATCATTGGGCTGCTGACCACGGTAATCTTGTCATGGGATCCAATCCCGGGCGTGGCGGCCGCATTTTCTATGGAGGCAAACTTGTTTCAGGCCCGTGTGTTTAAATTTCAGTGCACGGTAAAGAACCCCAGGTGGTAGAAATTTCCGGAGCCGTACACTACAGTGTCTCTCATAATTATATGGTTGTGTCGATACGTGAAACTAAGAATTATTAGGTGTAGCCAAGGCTAGCCATATTTATTTGTATTAGCATAAACCTAGCATCTCTAGCAAAACACAAGTCCTTTTATCACTTATATAAAGAAGTGGGTAATGCAATAGGTGCAATGGTGGCAGTATTATACTTTTTTTTCAGTCGCTATATGATCATGGTGGCCGTTATAGCGATGAACACAGCGCTTTATACTGTAACGTCCCCTAATTTCGTCGCCAGAAGACAATGGTTAAGGCAACGGTGGAATCAGAAATTGCAGGGAGTGTTGTTCACCAGGTGCTTTGTCATCAAAATGAATGATGCTTTCTCCTTTGTTGAAGAAATAAATATTTAATAAAACAAGTTATTGTTGATTGGTTGGTTTATTGTTTTATGTGTTTACAGCGCATTATCACTTAGTGTTGATATATTAAAGTTATAGTTAGAAGACAAAAGCTACCTTATCCTGGGCGCATTAGCCGATATACAGAATGCGGTTATCATGAAATGCTTGATAAATTAACAGAACTTTGGTGTTTACCCCCTGCTGTTTTTCCGTGGGTATAGAGAACACCGTTCTCATCAGGGAACAATCTTCGCTCCTGTCAATGATGTAATAAATCTTTCATGTCATATTTATATTTATCAGCCGCATCATTCGTAATTAACAGCTAATGCTAACATCCAGTAAGATAGAAGCAAAATTTGAGAAATACACATAGTACTGTCGCACTTGCGTAGACATGACTGATTAAAATTCAATTTGATTAATCGTTAGTTATACAATAAGCCATCTTTATTCTGAAAAACTGCTTTGGATTAGAGGTTTTACTCAATTAATTGACAGTTTTATGGGAGCCTTAAGAAAGGTATATTATAATTCAAAAACTAATACTTGTGTTTTCTCTCGACCGAAAACTTTCTATCAGGCCTGTTAGGGAACAAATGTTCACCTTTGCATTTTTGCAAAAATTTGCGCTTCCACCCAGTAGACATAGGGTAACTGTCATGGAGTGAAGGATCTGTGGCCATTATCCATGGAAAATTCGGCAGCAGGTCTTATGTCCTCGAAGCATATCTGCTCTAGCGCACCGAAATAGAAGACGTTTTCAGTAACCGCTCTGATTGAAAAGACGCACCGACCAAGTATGCAGCGTGACCGAGAGTTAAGAAAAGGCAAAGTATATACGAGAAGAAAGAGGAATCGAATAAGTTTTGGACCGCTTCTCTTTACTGTTATATATTGCGTTAGTGTTTCACGTCCCTGAACCCCGATATGGTTATGAGGAACGTCGTAGGGAAGGGCGCTGCAATCGTCGACCACCTGGGGTTCTTTAACGGGCACCTAAATCTAAGTGAAAGAGCCTCGTGCATTTTCGATTTATTCGAAAAAGCTGCCGCTAGGCCCAATATTCCATCTCGCGACCTTCATGTCGGTGGTACAGTACCAAACCCACTGTAGACCACCGTGGAGCCCAAACTCTGAGTGTTCTTGCACCACGGCCAGGCAATATAGAACACTTAGTACTTCACGACTGTCCTTTTTTCGCGTCACAGCTGAGGATGCGTGGGCCTCTAGGCTGACTGATGTGAGAGTGTGTTAGGCGAAATTCACATTTATTCAGAGCCTGTTATAACATTTTTATAATCTGCGAGTGCGCTTCATTGCACTACATATTCACTAAATTATTCGCGGCCCCTGTCGCGCTTCAAGCGGAATCGAAGTCCTAGTTGCACGTGGTGGGGATCACCGCTCATGCTTGTTTATGTCGAGAAACTGCTGAGTCTATATTTCCGCGTCTTAAGGCCAGCAAACCTCGCTTAAGCATGCTGTTTGCTCTGCAATTTCGGAAAGCATATACCGGAGCCAACCGGGGTGTATTAGCTGAGAGCACGCTCTCTGCCTTCCAATATATTTTCTATTTTTCATTGGTTGTTAAGCAACTATCATTTATTTGCTAAGGAATAAACTATGACAGCAATAAGAACCAGTTAAGACATAATCAACACAATTACAATGTAGAACTTCTTCGATCATTCTGTAGTGCTGCTAAACAAGAAAAAAGTATAACATGAAGGTTTTCCTAATAATAATAATATTTTATTATAATACTGATAGTATGAATAATACCGTGTGAGGTTTTAGGTCTATAAACCACGATATGATTATTAGAGACGCCGAAGGTGACTGCGACGGCAATTTCGACCTTCTGTTGTTCTTTGATGTGCACTGACATAGCACAGTACTCTCGCCGGCAGGTATTCGCCTCCCTCAATATGCGACCACCATGCCCAGGATCTAACCTTACGACCTTCGGATCAGCAGCCGAGTGCTGTGACCGCTCATTCACCATGACGGTCCTGAGAGTTAAATAGAATATTTCAACATGTTGCCAAAGACAGAGCAGCGAAGAAACTCGCTGTACTTTTTCAGAGGCAAAAAAATCTCAGTTTGTGCTATGAATTAAGGACAATGAAAAACGTGAGATTGAAAATGAACACGAACAAAATAGACAACCATACGATGTGCTCGCACGTCTAAAATTCACTGAAAACAACAGGCTTGTCTGATGGGCGTTGACGCACCGCATTGTTGCTTTCATTCCATGAGGCAAAGTGGATGAAACACCAAGACAAAGAAAGGAGTCTTCCGAAAGGGGTCAACTTTTTTTAACGAATATGACTTACCAACAGTCCACCTTTTTAAAACATAGGTATCGTTTGTGTATTCCAAGACTGACTTGATTTCCTAGACAAGTTACATAAAGGCTCTTGGCTAAGTATAGCGAGATACTGATACCAGAACCGACGGATTGCTGCCTTCAAAGGGAATCCTCAGCATTGTAATTTTAGTACTGACTATTTTTTGTAGATTATGAATCTTGTCACATTCATGAAGTTGGCTTGAAGCAGATGATATTGCAAGTGTTTCTGTCGTTGGTTTCTAGTATTTTTCACCACCTTTACCGTATATCACAGTCGTCATTTTCGAATCTTCTGCGAACAACGTTCTCACCGTGCTCCTCATATGATTGCTCGACATTGCGACATGACGAAGGAACAAGTACACAAAAATACGTAATAATAACTCTTAATATAACAAGTAAGCCCAACGGGTACTTTGGAGGTGATTTCAGTAAGCTGTCAGCAGAAAGAAGTGGGCAAGTACATGTCTGTCTCGTCGGGGGGGGGGGGGGGGACACTACTTTCTGCGCGCGCTTGAATCCTAAGTAAGCGCATGGAGGTTGGCGCTGTAAACAACTGACATCAGGACTATTTCACTTCTGCCTCAGTAGAGTATGGACGCAGACGTTTTTGGGCTCGTTCTATTAGCGTACAAGTATGACATGTACTGAAGAAGATTCGGTGCGCTCGAATCTCGTCTCGGCTTCGCTCGCCTCGCATTCAACGCACTGGCCAAGGAACCGTATTGAGGGTCGAGGGGACAGTTGCCATATTTGATTAATCGGAAAGTCTTAATTAGCTCGAATAATCGAAAGGTGTAAATCAATTATGTATAACTGATTATTTGCGCACATTTGTAAAATAATAGATTATTCCCTCATCAATTTTACCATTCCTATGATGGCTTGTTGTTTGAAACTTTATGGATCAACGAATGGTTTTCTTTACATTTTAGTATGCCACTGTTTAAAATTATTGATTTCACCATTATAAAGCACTACAAAAGACATAGAAACCAGTACTTTTACTTTTACGAATGTTCCTCGTAAGAGTGTCCTTACATACATTTATATATAAAAAATGGCAAGTCCAATTTAGCGCAGCAAGTGCAGTGCTGTGCTTCAAAGGAAGTAATGACATTTGTTAAGTAGAACCGAAGTAGCGATTCAGACGAACACTGATTATAGCTTGTGGACCTTTACTTGATTTATTATATGGGGCGTGTATATGGGAGCAACAGGGTGATGGTTATCTTATGACATGTAACGGCGTAAGTGCTGAGCTTTGATTTTATATAAAGCACTCATAGACGCACGCTGGTACTCATACACTGCTGCCCAAGTTTTTCATATCCTTGCGGCTAACCTGCCCACTGTCAAGTTATTTCAATCGTAAATTGGGAAGAAGCACTGACATTACAACATTTGTTCTCAAACTAACATATTTGGCGGCTTGTTAAGAAGGCAGCGACGTGAGAAGACTAGTTGCGCAATGTTACAGATTTTCAGCTGCTATATTAAATGAACATAGTTATAGCGCGAGAACCGAACGATGACAAAGAGACAAGAAGGTCATCTTTCTGTTCTCGCGCTATAACTATCGTCATATCATACCAACTAGCCCAAACTACCACACTTCTAAGCTATACTACACCTTCTTAAGAGCTTCTGCTTATGTTATACAACACAATTTCAACTCCGATAGCGGGTTTCATTTTCACGGAGAAGTTACGGCCGCACAAGTAGTTAGGATCGCCGACTACCAGGTATTTTCAGTGGTAGAATACCTGCGTACACCATCGTTATGAGCCGAAGTCCAGGCACGTAAACAGTGTCGGGGCCACACCCAAAACACCCTAACCACGGCAACGTGCTCCTGAAGCGTGCGTTGAAGCACAGAGGCGGGAGCCTTAGCGCAACAACCGGCCATTAAGGAAGCATCGGACTAGGATCAGCTCGTACGAGACTCACCGTCGGTATCGGTCAGCGATGACTGTAAGAAGCGCAGACGTCGCTCTCGGAAGACCTTGACGTTAAGGTCAGCAAAGTGTGCCCGGCGGTCCGTTGCCTTCTCCTCCGGATCCGCACGTGAGACGCTTGCCGTGGGATGCGCATCTGGAAAGGAGAAACGCTCAAAGAGGAGGAAGAGCACGTTGACCGCGGGCTGGTGCGAATGCACAACGCGGCCGGATGGCCATGGTGAAATCTCCTTTCACTTTCATGGTGTATACTACGAGAGGCCAACAGAGAGGAGGCACGAAATAACAAGAAAAAAAGTTGGAACAAGAGCCGGGTGTACGGACTCCGGCAAGTATATAAGCGCGGAGCTGGTGCAAAGCCAGGTACAGCACTCGTCGCTTTCGTTCTGGTCACAACGTTGAACGAGGCATCTCGACAAGGATGAAACTTATGGTGAGTCTGCTGTATTCTTTGCGGCAGCTTTCGGCCGCGTCGTATCTTGGTCAGGACCAAGATAGGAGATAATATGAAAGACAGGGTTGCTCTATTGTGAAATGGACCATCGTTGATTTCTGACAGCGCAAGTGTTTCATACAGATGAACGTCTTGAAACACCCCTGAGCTGGAAGGGATGTGGCCCTCCGACAGCTCAACACCATAACAAAATGGATTGTAGAGATATCATTGTAGGGATAATTCGAGATTGATTTATATTAAAAGCCTCGTTTTTTTTAGTTATATACTACTTAGCGAGAAGGACAGGGGACGGTATTCTGACCACTGTTCCATGTTCTTATGGATTAAGATATCTTACCGAAGCTTTCTTGCATCAATTATGGGACATTCTAAATAGATATAATTATCACGAAACGCCAATGAGCAATGCCGGATGATGGAGAAATTCATGAAACAAGTTCTAATGATTTACGTGATATCGTCTTAAAATTGATATTTGAAGCTTGTGTAAAAATTAATATTTACCAAAACTACCACGGCGCTTTCAAGCGACATCTGCACAGTCTTTAGCATCTTAGCTCAGTTCATTCTTAAGTGAAAGTCAATAAAAAGACCACCTTTGCTCTGGAGCAGTAGAATGGAGAATAAATGAAATCGTATCGATTAGTTGGCAAAGAAAGTATTAAAGTGTATTAGATAGCTCTGCGTCAAAAGCATTTACAATTTTACGCTTGATAGAAGAAAAGTGTAATGGCGAGGTAATGATACTATACTTCAATATTGGAGTCCCTTTCCTCGGCTTCAAATAACCTGAAGGGGATTACGGTACTGCAGTTAACAGTACCAACTAGCGGGGGCGTAGGCAGAAACTCTTTTTTCGGGGAGAGGGGTACCTTCTTGTTTTCAGGAGGGAGACGGTGCGCCTTTCAAATGATCATTGCTCGCTCCGTATGCCATGACGAAAAAAATTCGGTTGAGCGAGAGGAGATGGGCCTAGTGTACCACGCCACTGCTAACTACTGAGCAAAGTCAAACAAACGGGAACGGATAGGAACAGATACAGATCTTTACCGGCAATGCTTGCTTTTTCATCATTTGACAATTACACCAAGATGGGCTGAGATTATTTATAAATCAGTGTGGGGAAACGCAGTGGAATAGGGCGTTGAGAAAACCAACCTGGAGCTTTGAATTTGCAAAAAACCAACAACGATAAAAGTAATTGTCAGGAAAAAATATCTTTAGCAGAGGGAAAAAAAAAGACATCATTGAAGCCAAGGCAGACAGAGAGCAAGTTGCAAGCATTCTAAAAAAAGAGGAAAGAAAAGAAAACCTGCAACCGCTTTAACCACCGCTCTTTTGGCGCACTGCAACTAAGTTGTGGAAGTGTCTGTCCCCTTGTACTTTCTTTCTTCACTATTTCACTAATTATCGCGGCACGTGTGAAATGCAATGCCAGCATCAGGTACCTCATGCTTACTATGAAAACTTCAAAGACGGAACAAGGCAGCTAAACACTACTGCGCATCTCAAGTCACCAATGTTGCAGGGTTAAAGACACTGGCGATATAATGAGTGAAAAATCTTTCAAAATCAATTGTGAAGCTTTTATCTAGTGGCAACAAGATGCACTCAACCCGTCACAGCAGAGAAGTAAAACATAGGACATTTTAGACGTGCCTAATTTATTTGAATGTGGAAATGATGATCGCAAGGGCAATGTTCGTGGGCGAAGAGACAAGTTCTCGCCGAGTAGGAGAGTGAACTCACGGCTCTTCTTAGAAGACCATGTAACCAAGTGACAGTAATTGTAGACGCACAATTGCAAAAAATGGTAGCTCAAGTTTCTTCCATAAACCTTGGAAACTGCCAAATCATATCGAAAACAAATCTAGAAAATGGTTGTGGCGCCATCTATCAAGTTTTCACACAAGCGCTTTATGGTGCGCGCTTCAGACAAGTATGGGCAGATGGCGTGGCTGACGGTACTAGTGACCGCTTCAGCAAAAATGGGGTCGCTGAACCGCAATGGGTCGTAAACGCACGTGCAACGAAGTAGAAATCGAGCGAGTGCCCCAAATTGCGAGTTATGTCACTGAGCGCCATCTTCATGATAGAAAGAAAGGCATGGCTTAGAAGAACGTTGAGATGTCCACCAGCTGACGCTTTAGTGCAAAGCCGCTTGGTCAAGTAAGTCGTGGAAGCTTAGTTGGCGGGCTATAACGCTGTAAGGTGACTCAGGCTCTTAGGAACACAGTACAGGAAGACTACGGATAATTCCCGCTTCGGAGGCTAGAAATCTGTAAAGGCGACTCTGAGCATCAGAAGATGCATCAGAAGATACGAGTATATCAGCAAGCTAGATTGAAACACGGCATCGAGGCAACCTCCACATAAAGCGCGCAACGTGGGAAGGGTGCCTATCGTGCTTGGTTGATATAATTACTGCCATTTCTTCTTTAAAGTGCATTGATAATGAGTTTCTGACGCGTGCTCCACTTGCTTGTATTAGGCACTAGAGCGGAGATCACTCGGGCAAACATAAGTAATTTCTTTGATAGGTATAGTATGGCAACCGCTACGAGAATTAGAACGAAAGCATTCTTTCAGACAGTGAATTTTTATTACATTCTCAAGCCTCAGAAATTCAATGGCAGTGTCTTGGTAAGGCAGTTTTGAATCTCTTTTGCAAAATTAATTTTTTCGATAGAATTTCAATATGTGTGATCTGACACACACATGCGGGCGCAGGGTTCCCTTCAGAGAGGGGGGGAGGTGAAGGTTTGTCGCAGCGTCCTCCTCCCTCTATTACGTCCATGTATGAGGCAGACTCCCCCCCCCCCCCCCTTTGGGGGACTAGGGGGACCGCAAGCCTGTGGTTATGCACAGTAAATCAAGCTTCAAACATGACAAAAAGTGACCGAGTTATTGGCTACGGTCGAGTAAGGTAATAAATAATGGCAGTGATGGCAACGTTTTATCCCTAGATTGACCCTGGAAAATTTCCTAGATTACAAGCAAAGTTATTAGATTATGTTTTATTGTCATTATTCACGTTAATTGACTCTTCACCAAGTATGAAAATAGTGCAATCGGTGGTCGATTTCTCCTGAGCCATGTTAAACTAGAAAAGCGCCACATTAACCAGTCTTTAAGCTGGTTTTCTTCTACATATTCCGTGGATAACTTGGAAAAGTTAAAATAACTTGGATATTCCGTGGAAAAGTGGGTGAAAAGATAACTTGCCGTGGGCAGGATCCTGCCCACGGCAAGTTATCTTTTCACCCACTTTTCTTTCTTCTCATTTACATTAAAATTGGCCTAATAACTTCCCCTATACCTTCCTTGGCATTATTGTCTGTTAGATCTTATTAATATTGTGTAAAACACGAAAAACGCGCCCTTAAGTATACGTTTGTTTCCCTTATATATATATATATATATATATATATATATATATATATATATATATATATATATATATATATATTCTAGTAGATCCTCCGTGAGCGGTCACAACGTGGTTTATTTCGACGTTTCGGCCTAGAGTCTGGCCTTCATCAGGATGAAGGCTTCATCAGGATTCCTGATGAAGGCCAGACTCTAGGCCGAAACGTCGAAATAAACCACGTTGTGACCGCTCACGGAGGATCTACTAGAATATATGCAACGCTACGGCCACTCAACCACCATGCCTGCCTATATATATATATATATATATATATATATATATATATATATATATATATATATATAAATCCCTATGATTAACAGCACTAAGTAATTGCTAAACATTTTTGAGCGCACGTGGCTGCTTTTTTTCTCGCCCTACACATCTCTCCAGCCTGTATAGTTTACCAGTGTGCTGTTGATTCTGAATAATAGTAAAAAAGAGGAAAGCACTACGTTCAATGAAAAAGCAGAAAGGTTGGCCTCAATAGGAATCATGACCTCTCAGCATTTGGAAATTAAAATATGAGGTACAGTAGGGGGAGCATTACAAATGCTTTCTAGTGGCAACGGGAAAGCGAAGTTAACGAACTCCATTGACTCTACTTGGGAAATTCTCCTGTGATCCGAACGGTGTTTCCAAGACGCTAGCATATGCGTATACCACGCTACGAAGACGCTTCCCCGTAAGCCTATGGAATTTTCGTCATGTAGGCCTTCTTAACGTATGTCTTTTTTTACAGTTGACGCTGACCGTGTGTGGGCTCGCCGTGAGCCTGGCGACCGCCGGATTTCTCAGCGGTGGTGGTGGTGGGGGCTTCGGTGGCGGAGGCTTTGGTGGTGGCGGACCCTGGAGAAGTGGAGGGGGCTTTGGAAGCTTCGGTGGTGGTGGTGGCGGGCCCTGGAGAAGCGGCGGAGGCTTCGTTGGAGGAGGCGGTGGCCCTTGGAGAAGTGGCGGTGGTTTCGGAGGCTTCGGTGGCGGCAGTGGACCATGGAGGAGTGGTGGTGGTGGCTTAGGAGGCTTCGGAGGAGGCCTTAAGAGTGGCTTCGGAGGCGGAGGCTTTGGAGGTGGTGGACCATGGAGCAGCGGTGGTGGTTTTGGAGGTGGTGCTGGTCCCTGGAGAGGAGGTGGCGGCGGTGGTTTTGGTGGAGGCGGATGGAGAGTCGGCGGTGGCGGCTTCGGTGGAGGTGGCCGCGGATGGTGGTAGATGCGTTAAGCAGGTGAGTAGAGGAAACAGCTGTCTTAGTAAAGCCGTAACGTTGCAGGAAGCATTTTCTTATATTGAAACTTAAATAATACAGCCTTAGGAATATAGTAATAAAGTTAGCAAGATATCCAAAACTACCTTCAAAGAAGCCACTCCCATCTAAATACCACATTGACAGCGTAGATACCTACGAATACGAAGAAATGCATAAAGTAGAGAGACATATCCTGAAATTAAAAAAAAATGTTTACTATGTCTTTACACTACTATTTACACTAAACACATGAAAAAGAAAACGAAATCACAACTTTTTGCAGATTCTTCTCAAGTCACTATCGCACCGGCAATTTCATGTAGAAATGTCGGCTTTGTTTTTTTTCACACTAAATTAGTGGTGCGCACCACGTGACCCGAACGCGATGTTCTTTCACTATGCTGCACCAACAAGCCCAAGAAAAATTTTGCTCAGCTCCAAACGGCAAGCTGCCATGTAAGTGGAAAATTTATAGTTGTAATCGTCCTGAAACTGCAGTTGTTAAAGCGCACACGAGTAAAAGAGACGCTCTACACAAGGCTCACTCACTTTACATCCCAAAAAAGCGCTGACTTCTTGTTGGAAAAAGGAGCGGTCAGTCAAATTTGGCTGTCATGTTCATCGCCACTACTTACATTTGCATCCACGCAAGCGGATGAAGAATATTGCCACTACTGACAACGTTTTACAAGACTGACCTATACACGCTCTTCCGCAAAGACGCAACATCCCCTTTAATAGCAGCGTCCGCATGGGTTTCTTTCAAGGCATCTATCAACGCCCACTTGTCAGCGGTCGAGACCTTTTCGATTGTGTTCTCCAATTCCACGAAGAAAGTAGGTCGGTACGCTGCCATATACAGGCACCACGTGACAAACACTTTGATGTAGCTCCAGGGTGAGACAACCTGCCGATAGCTCAAGAGGTGTGTAAATCACGCCGGGGGTTACGCCAAATCGGGCCCGCGGCAGCATCACCTCCCCGTGATAGGCGCGAAGCTGCTGCCCCCCTTGCAGCGCGCCGCGTCAGTATACGCGTTGGAAGCAACACTGAAGGCGGTACGAAATTGTTGTGTCATAGGTCGGCCGGTCACTGTTACGCATTCACTTCCTACATGCCGTATCTTTTTCTATAGTGACGAGGCCTGAATTTGCCGTAATTGTGCGAGAAAGGTTAAGGGATGAGGTCAAGCGCGAGAGAACAATGATGCGCCCGGGACAAAGGATACAACACCGAGGAAACAAAGGCATTCACGCAACAATACCGACAGCCTGCTATGAGGCAGCTCCTGCGATGCGCAAAGAAGTTTTAATTTTAGGGCTAGCCCGCTGTTCGCAAGAGCAATGCTTCCACTCAACCGCAGTAATTGGAATTGAATGCCACCGTTGATCGGGGAATGTTGAGGCGAATAGTATTTGAAAGAGAGAACCTCAACCTCTCCACAGCAAAACAGTTAAAACAGCACAGAGAAATTCTCATTCAAGATTACTGAAAGATATCAAAGCTAAATCACAATGAAAAAAAAAACGGGATGGCAGATTTAGCGTTCTTATGAAACATCTAGAACATTTCCTGACAAATAATGATACTTAGGCAACAAATGACACGTCAGGGAAAGATTACGCACATAACATATACATACCAGGCACGTATTGAGCTATCATGATCATTGTGCGGCACTGATATTAGGACAACTTCAAAAGCGTTTAGAAAGCTCACATGTTTGCACAGCTCTAGAAAAACGAAGACCTTAAAAGGGTCACAATACGGGTGCTGTGTTATGTACTCTCATAAGTCCTCGTTTTTAGTGTTGTGCGAACATTCCGATTCCAAATCACTAACTAGCCCAAGCAACTGTTGTATCAAGTTCCTAAAATGCTGGATTCACTGCCATTTCACATCAAAATGCAGAAATGTTGTGTCTCAGTTTTGTCACTCATACGCAATTGTTAGCACTTCAATAGCGACTAATAATGCATAGCTATTATTGTCGTGCTTCCTTTGTGTGATAAGTGTACAGTCGCCGTAAAACCTCTGAGTTACAGCACCAATGTGCTCACAACTTTTTGGCTGTGAAAGGCGGAAAATATTCGGCTGAACAATTATGATCTGACTGCATAATGCTTCCGGCCTGTCATAAAAAAAAAATGACCCCAAACCCCAGAAACAAAAACGCTGCGATGAAGCACGAAGGAGGAGAGGAATGAAGTGAGTGGGCCGGCCGGCTGGCTGACATACCGGGAAGACAAGGTAATCACTCGCAAATGGTTGCACCACGCGCTGCGTTCGGCGTGTTATGATCGTCGTACGCATCCAACCCGGATCGAAACGGGTAATCTGCCGTGTAGTGGCAGGTACTCGGCGGTCAGGAGAGATGACAGCGAGGAGAACGCAGGCACAGATGCACTCGCGCGCGTAAGCGCACAACCACATGCACGCACGCACCCGCAGAATTCTGCAAACGCTTGCGTGGACATTCGCAGAAACTGCCTTACGTGAAGAAAAGAATGGGATTCTATTCCAAAGAATCGCCGACTCGGTGCTTTTGCGGAAGCGATTACCGTCGAAGCGAGCAAGCCACAGAACTGTTGGAATGGAAACACGTGAGGCTGCATATAGCTTGAAGCTGAACGGTCCACACTGGCACCCCCCCCCCTCAACCTTCCTTCGCTGTGCTCTTGAACACTCTTTTGACAAAACTGAAGAAACATCACCATGCACTGGGCAGTTTGTAAGCAGTTTTCATCTTGTGAAAACACGTGCGCGAAATACTTCAGAAAGTACTTTACGCTGCGTAGAGTTTGTCTTGCTTACGCTTCGACAAAAGGTTGCGTTGAAATAGTCGTGGCACTCACGAAAGCACGTCGTATCCCACTAGCCAAAATGACTGTTATGCTAAGTAGTACTGCGTTGGTTACTTTGGCTAAAAAAAACAGATTGCCGCGACGGGCTCATTTCCAAAATCAGTAATTACTATAAATAAGACCCCCTTGATATCTGTGACAGTTTATATTCATACCATAGATACACGACACTGTTTATAGAGTAGTCTTCTCTTGCGAAATCAAGCGTTCAGATGGCGATCAATGACGAGAAAGTAGGATGCAATCTAAAAACAAAGTGCCCTCGATTTCCACATGATGTCATGACTTGCCCCGGTGGTCACCTACCATATCCATATTACTTAATGTTCACTAGGGCACCCTTTACCATTGTAGACACCTCCTACAGAGGAACAGCCACAACATCTACAACACAGTATCATCATGAGCATCAAACCAATTTTAGAATGTTTACCTTTTATTGCTTGCTAATTTCGAGAAACTTCACGGAGCTAAAATCTATATTCTGCGAAAAAAAAATGTTTCCCGTCGAGTTATTTTGATGCGAATGCCTGGAAATTTTTATTTATTCGAAACGAGACTATGAAAAAAAAGCCCGTTTTACGCTCCGATCTACAATATCAAACGTGGGATCCTGCAGGCGAGGGAGACAATATGTTTCATTCTTCATCTGAGTGGTCTGGCCCAGACCAGCAACTACGCGGATCTCGTTATACAGTTGTTTAATTCCTTCAAAAATAATGCTCACTTTGACGAGGTCCCGTAAAGCCGAGTACAACACAATTTGCCAAATTGTGATCAAAGAGGCATCATTTCACCCGCTCAATGTTTCACTATTGCAGATCTCGGTGAACTAGGTTATGACACTATCTGTATCTGAGTGAAAAAAGTGTTCTAAAGTATTGCGTCTATTTTTTAAATAATTTAACAACTTGGTATAGGGCAATTCAGCGTGTCCGAAAAAAAAAAAAAAAAACAGGCAGATGGCACAAAATACCAAAGCTGCGAGTACGCGGCGCGCCAACTTCTCGCTGTCGTGTAGCACTGAGACGAACAGAAAGGAGTCAAAAGTCGAGCCAGTAGAAATTCGAACGCGACTTTTGAGAAAAATATATGCGTAAGGAGCTTCCCAGTAGCTTTTGGTAAGCCTTCCTTGTGTATTACATGTTCTTAAACCGGCTTTTGGATGGCCTCGTGAAAGAAAATCTTCGTTCTGTGTTGGCACTTGTCGCTCTTTCGACAGGCAGCCGGCCGGCAGCCCTCATACCTTCGCCCTACTTTTCGCGCAGTTCGCGATGCGTACCGTTCTGGGACCGCACCATGGCGATGTCTCTTTCCTTTCGCCATTTCTTGTTGGGTTTTATCTTCCCGGCCGTCTTCCGGCCTATCGCCTGTTTCACACTGGTGGCCGCTTTCAAAAGAATTGGTCTCTTTCTCATTTCTGATACATGGCACGTTTCACCGCAGTGTCTGCGTCCCGGAACCAAGTCGACCTTTGTGAAGAGGCTGCAAAACTAGCGTTCGCCACTGCCACTGGAGCGGAGACGCAGCACCGCAAGCCTTACCGGGACCATGCGAAGCATCAGCGTCTGCACGCCTACGACACAAAGACGTTGAGCGGCTTGAAACAATGCGAACTGCTACAATGCTGTCACGTTATCTCCGCAAGCTTCTAAGTTCAACAGTCTCTTTCTGAGGCTTTGACAGAAAAGAGAGAGAAAGGCGGAAAAAACAAAGGAACAGTGAAAAGAATAATAAGACTAAACCATAAGATACCAAGTGCAGCTTCTTGTTCGGGCTAACTGAGACGTAACAGCTACTTGTTTCTTGCTTCTCTGGCGAGATACACTCGTTTTGCATACTGAAGGCGGTCTTGTTCTCTTGTTCGTGCTGCCGACGCAGTTTACCCAGCTTCCGAATAAAAAGCAATCTCTATTTTTGTTCGAAAGTCGTGGCTATCTTTCTGTTCCGCAACAGCGGTTCCCGGAGTCTCTGAGGTTGCCTCGGTATCTCCGTCTTCACTCACATGTGGCCGTCTCCGTATGATGCAGAAAACGTAACAGCGTGTTCACGGCCGGGTATCTTCTCGATTCCAATAAAACAACGGGTACTGTCATGTTCTGTGCTATGCGGGTAGAGGTCATTCATTTTTAGTTTGTCAAAAAGCTGATAAATGAATGACGCTCTTGCACGGCGGAAAAAAAAAGAACTGCTTTATAGACATGCTAAACTGAGAATTCGAAAAGAATGAAGAAGTTACTCTTAGCAAATTGGACAGTTTTGTTAGAATGGTATAAATTCAAATATGCACCCGAGCTTGGGCTAAGCAGCGCAAGGATTGGCCGAAGCTCCTGGTGAGGTGAGGCTTTTATCCACTCTCTTTACTCTTTCCCAACTCTTGCTATTCTTTACTATACATGGCTGTTGCGTGCTCCCTTGCTTTCTTTCTTTTTTACCTGTTTCTTTATATACTTTACTATTGCCATATTTTTCTCTCTTTCCTTATTTTTTTGTCCTTCTCTCTTTCTGTACTTTTTACCTACTCCCGATTTCCATCCTGTTTCTTCTCAAATAGTTTATCCGCACTCTTACTTCCCTTACCATACTATACAAGGCTGTGCTACGCTCAGCTAGCGTGCGTGGATCGCCGAGTATTTCAGGCGACAGCCTGCGGATCGCGAATAGTCTGCCGTTGGGGCGCTCAAATGCTGAGCCGAAGGTCACGGGTTCCATCCCGGCCATGACGGATGCATTTTGATAAAGGCGAAATGCTAGAAACTAGTGAACTGTGTGACGTCAGTTCATGTTCAACAACACCAGGTGTTCGAAATTTTCTAAGCTCTTCTTAACAGCGTCTCTCATAATCACATTGCAATTTTCGGATATCAAACTCCACATTATATTATGTCTTGGTAGTAGTGTATTTTGGGGCGGCACAGCGGGTCGGTGCCCCCCCTCTCCCGAAATATTAGTTTTGCCATAGAATTTAGAGTTCAAAATGACACTAGACCACATCAAATCAACATAGCGCCTTCTCACCCCGCTTTCCTTCATAAAAATGTCTGCCTAAGAACCAAGATTGTGGGTACGCGGGTTTGAATCTGGTCTCAGAAAAAAACATATTCCCATTACTTCTATCTTTGTCTCTATCTCTTTCTCTTTGTACTTGTTCTCTCGCCCATGAGAGTTACATATCCCGCGCCGGAGAATTTTGTGCACGTGTTCCAGGAGTGAAGCAGGAGATGAAGAACATGAGAATGATGAAGAAAGGGCAAACAGAGTGCAAGCTGGTTCACAGTGATAAGGATTTCTCTTCGCTCTGTGTGGACTAGCGGCCGGCTTCAAGAGCTCCGCTGTTACTATCTTATAGGTAGTTACGCTTCGCCGAGAGCCTTCATTGAGAATTATTCAGCGTTGTGGTGGAAACCTGTATGAAAACTTCAGCAGATCCCAGGTGTCATGAGAATAGATATTATGCATGCATACATGCGCAGAAAAGGTGATTGTGATGTAATGGTTATTGAGCGAAACGTTACGAATTGGCACCAAAGTTATGCAGAGTTCATACACTGAACAGTCTCGTATGTTTTATAAATCCGTTTTTTTCAGTTGCGTAACGATGCCAACAGCCACATCGGTATTACCAATACCAGAATGCTAAGGCCCATATGTAGCGCGTGTGCTTCTGAGGATGGCAGTCCTGGCTTGTGCTCTGTCGACCAACTTCAGTGGATGGCGTTTAACGAAAATTGACGTTAACGCGACGTGATGCATGTGTGATAGAAGATCGTATGTGATATTTTGTAAAACTTAGATCATCACCAATGCAACCACATTTGACGTTTTATTGTTATTGCGCCTGCTCAGGGTGTATTTTCAAAGCAGCTTTTAAACCTAGGGTGGCTCTGCGGTAGAGTACTTGATTTCCACTTAAATTGCCTTGGCTCAATTCCTGCTGGTACCATGATATTTGTTCTTTTGATTCGCTGGGTCAATGCTTCCTATGACGGTTTTTCTTTATGCTACCTCATTTCTATTAGTGCCCGGGTAGATGTAAAAAGCCAACTATACCTTGTGGCACACACCCACCAGTGGTATATGGGCGTGTGCCACACATAGCCATATGCCATGGTTTGACGACGTACATGACAGCTTTTTGACGTTATTCACGTCTTGGCCAGCCATACATATCCGTCGAACCCTCAAACACTCCTATACTAATTTTGCCCTCACTCTTAGTTATGAAAGTAGTAAAAACGAGAGCATCCAGGCGTAGGTGGCTGGAAATACAGACTGATAGATAGATATATTGATAGACAGATAAAACTGTCAAAATGCTTGAAGTTCACTAACAAATGCTTCACAGTTAAAAAAATACTGCTTGGCTGGTATACCACCTTCATAAACAAGGTAATATATGAAAACAAGGACATGAGATGAGAAGACAAGACTATATAAACAACGTTTATTTTGCCATTTTATCTTTTCCTGTGTGCGTCTCTCCATGGCTTACCTTTTTTATGCTGAATACTTACCAACAAATACAGATTTCTGTCACTCCATACTGGCTAGACTACAAAGAAAAATACTAAGCCACTCTCTTAAACTTTTTTTGCAGTACATTATGCAAGGGCCCCTAAACAGTGATGTAGTATCATGAAGGTGGCGGCTATATGGGACCTCTTACGTTCTCGACGGTACGTCTCTTTCTTAGTTATGCAACCAATTTAAACGATAAGAGAATTGACGTGTTCACAAATGCTTGGTGACAATGTGAATTTTGTCCTGTTATATCTAGCGCATATACCAGTACGCAAAACTAAAATATACGACACAGACAGAGAGAAAAGAGCGCTGACTTTCAAGTTTTTTAACACACTGACAATACCAGCTATAAACACATGCACAAAGTCAGCAGGTAAAGCAAATAAATATAGCCAAAGAAAAAATTACAGCATATCGATGTAATGAATGATGATGAGTGGGCGAAGTGGCTGTCCGTTTGTCCGTCTGTCCGTCCGTCCGTCCGTCCGTCCATCTGTCTGTCTGTCTGTCTGTCTGTAGATATGCTGGGCCGGCTATCTATACCATCTGAAGGACACGGGATTGCCCTAGAACACAAAGAGCTTCGACCCTAAAGTCCATCAGCAAGTACAGGAATCGGCGACACCGAGAAGCCTTAATCACCAACTTTCTAAAATCCTTAGCTCATCCTTGGTCAACGCAAGCGATGTCATACTGATACATCCCTCTCCCTCATGAGAACATCTACCACCTCAGCTATTTCCATATCACACTGGTCTTTGTAGCGATAAACATGCAATGCCACTTTTATAGAACTGAAGTACGCTTATGCCCACAGTTACCGGACTGTTAGCTGAGATGTCCCTGGTGTCCGTCTATAACAGTGAAAGCTGCTATGAGATCAGAACATGGGCCACATACGGCGCCTTAGTTGTCCGCTGCCGCCCCCACCGCTGGTGTGCATAACCAGTATCGAAAGAAATAAGAAAAGAAACTCAGTAAAAAAAAAAAACACACCAAGAAAACAATGAGATTCGAACGTGGGTTCACTGCGTGCCAGCCGAGTACTGTACTACTGTGCTACGCCGGTTCATGCAAGTCATTTCTAAGTTGGCCATAGGCAGGCTTGATGTCAAGAAAGGAATCCCACTAATATGAGTAATAAAACATTTTAGATCATGAAAGGAAGAACCAGGCGTCTCAAAATGCGAATCGCATAACGAGTGTATTGTCGAGTGTTTCAACGCATTAGAGAACTTGTTCTTTATAACCACTTCAGGCTTCTTCGACATCATCAGCCACTGCATAAAAAATGGTATAAAATTCCCAGGAAGAGTTAGCGGATACCAGGCTTCTCCGAAGAATGATGAAGGATAACATAGTGAATGCTGGCCTCATGCGCAAAAATTATGTTTCTATATAGCGTAGTGGGTACC
Organism: Rhipicephalus microplus; assembly: GCF_043290135.1. Taxonomy (NCBI): domain Eukaryota; kingdom Metazoa; phylum Arthropoda; class Arachnida; order Ixodida; family Ixodidae; genus Rhipicephalus; species Rhipicephalus microplus. Next base: position 200,077,380 of record NC_134710.1, on the reverse strand, counting down.
CAGCAAGTGACAGCAGTTACCCAACGAGTGTTTAGAAAAGGCTTGAAAAGCCACTCTTTCCGCTTTCGCTGCGACTGTGCTGCGCGTTCCGCGCAGGCCGGGCGTTTTTTTAGGTTGTTATGCTTTTTTAGACTCATGTTCACGTACCTGCCCCTTCTTCCCTTTGTATTTGCGTCCTCAAGTCAACGAAACGCGACACACAACGCCCTCATTACAAAACATAAATTAATTTTAGTTTTGAATACTGCACAATTTTTTAAAGACGATAGTCTTTCTTGGGGACCTTCGACGAAAAAATTTTGGTCTGTTTGTCTGTCTGTACATTTGTCTGTTTGTCTACCCTTATCGATACCTCAAACGGCACCAAACGGCCAACCTTATCCGCAGCGCCCACCAATATTGCTCAAGATTCAGCGTTCATACTTGTGCGATTGTCAATTAAAAAGCAATTATTGCGCATATCTGAGGCACCATAACAACACGTCGATGTTTTGTATGCGTGCCTTTATACTAAAAAAGGCACACACAAGTAATTCTAAGGACTATAGTGCTTATCACGCTGCGCTGACAGTGCAACGCGATGCTCAAAAAGGTAAGTGCTTCCAACAGTTTGCTAAGATGACACGGTGGTGGCATCTGCCCGTCGCTTTGCGTTCTACCCCCTATCACCTCCGAGACAAACACGCATCTTTCTCCACGGGCGGGCACGCCTTCCTTCGTTTTCAAACTGCCAGATGGCGCTCGTTCGCCGTCACTACACGCTCGTGGCACTAACGCAGCACCTCCGGAATACCACTCACCAATTTTCTTGCGCAGAACATCAAATAAACGTTTTGTTCACTCTCTGCAGACGCAAGACTATCGTCTTTCGACGATATATGCAGTGTAACATGCAGATTCGGGGCCAATTTCTTTTGCTTTGCTGCAGCATCGGTTCGTGTTTTTTTTTACGAAGAAGTGAAAATTTTAGTGGAGCCGAAAGTAGGACATCGACACCTACAAGTTTTACTATCTTTTTCAGGTGATCGAATGTCTGACGAATATAAGGAATAACAGCAATTTTTTTTTGCATGCTTCAAAACCAGCCACACAATTCTCGACACCCTGCTTCACTGCGTTCGTTCTTTTTTTCAGCTTGCTAAAAAGTATGAAAGCGGTGAACTTGCGGAATCCAAATGGCGACATCTCACTCCAGAGCGCGTGGTACTATCGACTGAGCCAGTCAGTGATCGTCCTCTGTCGTACTAATGGCGAGTTAGTTATATACCCCATGTATCGTTGGCGATATGCCAATCTCGGAGGCAATATCATCGTTTTACAGCTTTACCAGCGATATGGCGCGAAGTGTGCTGTCGGCGGCCCTGCCTCGTACTTTGCCCTACGGTGCATGGACAGCCGTGTGCGCCCGCTTATCTCGCGGAGCGAACTGTGCGCGTCTTGGGCTTTCACCGGAACGATTGCCGGAACGAAGGTCACTTCGCTCACTGAAGTCTCTCCGTTTGTGAAAGAGCACGTTTTCCAAACACAGCGTAGAAACTGTAACAGAAGTTTGCGCTCATCCCGTGTATACCTGTGCGTATACGTTTCATGCGTCTTTGGTGTTTGAGCAGCGCGTTGAGTGTTCAGCGGTGAACGTTGACAGCTCGCGCTTGTCCTGTTTTCGGTATTTGTGCGCGTTCTATCGTTTTGAGCAAACTATCCCGAGCGGCTGTAGGCTCCTAATGATGCCGTATACCGCACAAGACTGGCGCTCTGTGCTGTGACGTTATGTGTTTGAGTGTGTGCTTCTGTTCTTTTACTCCATTTATTTACACCTCTTTCGATCTCTTCCATCCCTTCAGCCTCTGCAGGGTAGTATACCGCTTATGTCAAACAGGTCAACATTCCTGCCTTTCTTGTAGGTGTGCTTCCTGCAATACTAGAGCCCTTATTGGGAGCAATAATACAAAAGTTTGTCAAATTTGTGTCAATATATATTTCTTAACAGGCATACCCAAATCTAGATACATGATCATCAAGTATTTTCAGCTCCATTGAAAATTCGACCACCCCGGCTGCGATCAAAACCAGGGTCTTTGTGTCGGCATCCAAGTACCGTAAGCTTTGTGCCACTGGGCGCGGTGGCTGAACGAGTTACAATACCCCGAAAAGAACAACGCTTGCCAGCTGTTACCTTTTTTCCCCAGTAGATTAGCCATCGTCTTCTACTGCCTATTGTACCTTTATTGTTGTAAGCTAAAAAGTTTTTTTATTATTCTTAAAGACGTAACTGTTGAAGCAAACATGCCAGTAGGAAGTGATGTCATTATTATATAACTGAGTGATTCACAACAAGATCGAACAAAGCATGCCCAGTCGACCCCTTAAATCTCTTTTGAAATTTGATGTAGTTTTGCCTGATGAGTGGAAAGCAGAGATCCGTAATTGGCTTTGCCCGAACTTTTTTGATTGATTGCAGTAAATCAATAATGGCGAAGAAGTGGAGTGCCACGCTTGCCTTGTCTGCCGTTTTTTCCGAATTCGGCAATGAATTGCAATAAATAAATTAAAGCTATATACGCACTTCAAGTTTATTTAGGTTAGTATATGTGCACTTGTGCTTACGTTCAAGTACCTTTCGGTTCTCTGAGTGATTCAGACATTGTTATAAAAAATCTAAGTTTGACCCAGAAAACAATTTTCGCCGGCATTGCAGGCTTTTATTTCAAAAAAGCATTACTAGAGAACGATGTAAGCTCCGCTATTTTTACCGAAACGCTTATTTATAAAACTGCCAAAGCTTATATTAATAACTCTCTTCAATTAAAAGAAATCATCCTGCTAACTTCATGAAAGAGCATGCAAAGGAAACTCATGAAAACGATTAAAAATATTTTTGATAATTTTTAAACTTTCCCCTCTTATTTTATCACACATCAGCTTTCAAAACCAATAAGAACATGTTGCATGATATGACTTCACTTGTAGTTATGGCCCGTCGAAAATTGCCATGGCGCAAGGATAGGTAACTGTAGATCGAACTTTCTGCCCGCTAGAATGCAGGGCTATACTATAGATCCTTAAAATTCAAGCCAGCACTGAAATAGCGGTCGACTGCACTAAGAAGGCCAATTTCCAAACTATTTGGTCACGGGAGCGGCCATGACTGCTGGATTGACAAGCAATCAAGCGCGCTCAGCCCAGCGTGTTCCTGGGCAAACAGGGATTCGATTGTACTAAAAAATCTTCATTTCTGCCTGCCTCATTAGATAAGGTTCTATCGTTAAACGTTGCTGACAGAAAAGAACTTGGAGTGGGGTTCCTAACTCGCAGAAACATAGCTGGCAACATAGAGGAAGACTATGGCAATAATGAAAGGGTGGTAGGTATCGTAATTAAACTCAATAAGAGATACAAGATGAAGGTGGTACAGGCTTACGTGCCTACATCCAGTCATCATGACGCTTCAGTTGAAAGCTTCTATAAGGACGTGGAATCGGCAATGAGTAAAGTACAAACACGGTATGCTATACTGATGGGAGACTTTAATGCAAAGGTAAGGAAAAAGCAGGCTGGAGACCAGGCAGTAGGAGATTATGGCATCGGTACTAGAAATGACAGGGGTGAGCTAAGTGTAGAATTCGCAGAACGCAATAATTCACGGATTTTGAATACCTTCTACCAAAAACGATGAAACCGTAAGTGGACATCGAGGAGCCCTAATGGCGAAAATAAGAACGAAATAGACTTTATAATGAGTGCACATCCAGGCATCCTGCAGGATGTGGAAGTGGTTGGCAAGGTACGATGCTGTGACCATAGAATGATACAGTCACGAATACGCCAAGACTTGAAGAAGGAACGACAGAAACAGATACTCAAGAAACCAATCAATGAGCTAGTACTGCGAGGGAAAGTACAAGAATTCAAAGTCTCGCTTCAAAACAGGTACTCGGCTCTTATTGAGGAAACCAACCTTAGCGTAGATACAATGAATGATCATCTGACGAGTATCATTAAGGAGTGTGAAGTGGAACTTGGAGGCACGGTAGTTAGACAGTACACTGTCAAGCTTTCACAGGAAATGAGAAATCTCATTAGGAAGCCTCAAAGGATGAAAGTCTCAAGTACAAGAGACAAAAGAGAACTGGCAGATCTTTCGAAGTTGAATATTAAGCGTAATGTATCCGACGTAAGAATGTATAACATAGAGAGAATTTAACACGCTCTGAAAAACGGAGGAAGCATCAAAGCAGCGAAGAGGAAACTTGGGATAAGCAGAAATCGGATGTTTGCACTACCAATATGGATAGGATAGTTAAAATAGTGGAGGAGTTTTACAGATATCTGTACAGTAGCCGGAACAACCACGACCTTAATACTTTAGGAACTAGCAGTAACCCAGATGACACCCCACCAGTAATGATAGAAGGAGTCAGAAAAGCCTTGGAGAGCATGCAAAGAGGCAAAGCTGTTGGTGAGGATCAGGTAACAGCAGATCTGCTGAAAGATGGAGGATAGATTGTGTTAGAAAAACTAGCCACCCTGTTTACAAGGTGTCTCCTGATGGGAACAGTACCAGAGTCTTGGAAGAATGCTAACATCATTTTAATACATAAGAAAAGAGTAGGCAAAGACTTGAAGAATTACAGGCCGCTCAGATTGCTCTCCGTAGTATGCAAGCTATTTACAAAGGTAATCTTGCTAACAGAGCTAAGAAAACATTAGAATTCTATCAACCAAAGGAACAAGCAGGATTTCAAACAGGCTACTTAACAATCGACTACATTCCTACCACCAATCAGGTAATAGAAATTCTCAGAATACAGCAAACCACTATACATAGCCTTCATTGAATACGAGAAGGCGTTTGATTCAGTAGAAATATCAGCAGTCATGCAAACACTGCAGAACCAGGGCGTCGATGAAGCATATATAAACATCCCGGAAGAAATCTACAGGGGATCAACTGCTACCATAGTGATTCATAAAGAAAGCAAAAGAAAACCAATCAAGAAGGGCGTAAAGCAGGGGGATACAATCTCCTCAATGCTATTTACCGCGTGCTTACAGGAGATTATCATAGGTGTAGAATGGGAACAGTTAGGGATAAGAGGTAATGGAGAATACCTTAGCAACCCACGTTTCGCCGATGGCATTGTATTGTTAAGTAACTCAGGGGACAAATTGCTACTCATCAATACAGAGTTAGACAAGGATAGCCAAAAGGTGTGTCTTAATATTGATCTCCAGAAAACGAAAGTAATGTACAACAACCTCGGAAGGGAGCAGCACTTCGAGATAGGTAATGGTGCACTTCAAGTTGTAAAAGACTATGTCTACTTAGGGCAGGTAATAACCGCAGAGCCTAACCACGAGATTGAAGTAACTAGAAGAATAAGAATGGGGTGGAGTACCTTCGGCAAGCACTCTCAAATTATGACAGGTAGATTGCCACTATACCTCAAAAGGAAGGTATATAACGGCTGTATCTTGCCGGTAATTAGCTACGGAGCAGAAACCTGGAGACTTACAAAGAGGGTTCAGCTTGAATTGAGGATGACGCAGCGAGCAATGGAAAGAAAAATGGTAGGTCTAACGTTAAGAGACAAGAAGTGGGCAGAGTAGATTAGGGAACAAATGGGCGTCAAGTATATCATAGTTGAAATCAAGAAGAGGAAATGGACATGGGCTTGCCATGTAGCGTGTAGACAGGATAACCGCTGGTCAGTGGGGGTAACTAACTGGATTCCCAGAGAAGGCAAGCGGGTTAGGGGGAGACAGAAGGTTAGGTGGGCAGATGAGATTAAGAAGTTTGCGGGTATAAATTGGCAGCAGCAAGCACAGAACCGAATTAACTGGCGGAACATGAGAGAGGTCTTGTCCTGCAGTGGACGTAGTCAGGCTGATGATCATGATGATGATGATCATCATCATCATTATGATGATTATAATAATGATGATTTGTGCCTGCATTTGGGCGCTCGCGAGCCCCGACGGAGCCTACGTCGTCTTCAGTGTTGTCGTTACTCAGCGCGGGTCTTTCCTCGCCGTTGCCGAGAACCTGCTGACGGCCCAAAGCTGTTTTACCTGATCGTAGCTCTTCGTGGTCACCTCCAGCTGCGACGGGATTGTTCTTGATCTTGCTTCCTATAGGCGTTTGTGCAGTCCCCCAAGATGTGCGTGTGATCTGCCGTCTCGCTACAGCAGACCTTGCACTTGTCAGTGGGGTATGTTTGGGAGCACATGCGGTGCCGGTATCGGTAGCGACCCGGTCTGGAGCTGTCTCAGTAGTACCGCCTCCACTCGACCCAGCCGCGGGTGCGGGAACGGGAAAGTTGTGCGAGCCAAGTGGTAGGCCTTCGTGATGTCATTGTAGTCCTTCATGCGGTCCTTGGCTTCGAACCACGTTGAAAGGTCTGTTGCTGGTGCGGCTTGTTTTCGTGTCCTCCGACGGATAGATTGCGACAGAGCTGGTGGTAACTTCTACGCATAGTCATTGGAGCATAGCTATTTTTTCAGCCCTTGCTCGCATGGCAACCACGCGCTGTTAACATTCCAGACGTAGCAGGCATTGAGACACTGTTTGCGCTTTTTGTGCTAAAAGTAAACGTGAACAAATGCAGGTCAATAATTGGTACCAGTATAATAAGCAAAAGCGTCTCGAGGTGACTTATCAAACTTGGGCACGGCAGGATTCCAACGCACATGCTTGTTGCGTAAACAAAGGATACTGGCCGAGGTAACAGATTCGCTGTCTGATGGTCAAGTTCCCCGGCCGCATTTGGCGTCCGCACAAGAAACACTTCGAGGTGTCAACGTGGAAGTTGAAGTTTGAATGCGTTCCCGCGTAGGAAAGCACAACGAAAACTCTTGTCAGGAAGCTGCGAGCGCTCGCTTCCCGCATGAGGGTGAGAGCCGCTTTAGCCAGAGAAACTGCGCTGAACGAATTGATCTCAGCGAAAACCATAAATGTGGGGATCCAGGAGCCAACTCCAAAGGGAAAAATCGCCAAACTATAGGCAACCGTGTGCGCCAGCCCATTTCAGATGGCGGTAGCAGACGACCTGTACTGGCGGAGCTCACAGTTCACTGCTCACACTTCATTTGATTTAAATAGTTCTCGCGCTTTTGCTGTGAGCTTCATGGCGGGTAAGTATAGTTCCTAGCAGAATTATAGTGCAGGCTACCATTTGAAACACAAGAAGCTCATTTCAAAAACAAAATTTTCGCAGTTACAAAACTATACATCACTGCTTGCTGCTGCAGTGCCTCACTGAACCCCACGAGTATAACACTAATTTCTAGTCATTTACTATCGTGTATATCACTGCTAAGTGTCAACAGCAACATATATTTACTCAATATAATAACATGCAATATAGAAAAGCCGCACGCGATCTCAAATTTCATACAATATTCAGAACCACATGTTGTGCTCAGTCTTGCGCAAAAGCCTTATTCGACGGCCCGTCTTCACACCGGAACATAGACTGTGCGCGCTTGCTGGCTCGGAAATCACACACTCAAGGCCTCTCCCGTGACCAAATCATTCCGAAGTGGGCGTCATCAGTACATTCGATGGCTATTCCCGTGCTTCTTGCCTCTTAAGAAACTGGCGCTGTATTCACAAAACTCACTTACAAAAAAATTTTGGCACAAGACAAAGTTTGTTGCGTAAGTCGATTCATAAAACGAAAAAAAGAAATGTCGTAAGCGACCATCGTTGTCACATCGGCCGCTGCAATAAAGCGTGCTGCGACTGCCCGGGAACATGTCAGCGATGGTTGTGCAGTTTCGATAGCGCTTAAGTCATTAAAAATGTTCGTAAGTGAATTCACTAAGCAAAAATTTGCGTAAAAACGGCGTGGATACGAGGAACTCCTAAGAGTGGTCCGCACCACACTTACGAAAAATGTGGCTACTTATAACTGCAGCCGTGGGGGAATACCTTAGTGCCCTGGCTGACTTTGAGTTAATTCTCGGCCTTGGGCTGCCTGATGACTGCTGGCGCGTTTTTATTTATTTCGGCGCTTTGAGTCCGTGTGTTGCTTTCTTTGTGCGCAGTGGATGGTATTGACAACCAACGTGGTCAAATAAGTTCAGAGTCACAGTTTTTGAAGAATTCTATTGGGCGTCAATAGCATAAAATTATGCATGCAAAGACTTGTGGTTGAAATAACACCAAGTGCTACGTGAATGGTCAGTGATTTCAAACTTAGCATGATATATGGTGAACCTTATTTGTCATGTTGCTGTGCTGCTTCTCAAATCGTCCAATTAAAAGAACAACTCTTGATGCTTGGCCCATTGGCGGAAATTACTACCAAAGCGTTTAATAGGAGAACATTACCTGCATGCTATTGGAAATAAAAGTGAGTGAAACTTATGAGTTAGCCGTTCATAAAGCCTCTTATGGGGTCGCACTCTGGCATACTCCGATTGGCAAAACTGTCCAATGGCACGATCTCTGAAATACAGCTGTCGATACACTATGAAACGATCTTAAACGGGCGCCTACTTTGTAAACCGAAGCGCATTAGGGGTGTGCGTGACTACGCATGAAACTACAAACAAATCAAGCTTTTCCAGCTTCACTGTTCAGAAACCAATATGGGCCGTGATAATATGCCAAGAAGTCGGGACAAAATGGCTCTAATAATTTTAAATGACACCGGAAATCTGCAGACCCTCACAATTCTTTAGAACTGTGGCTGAATTTGCGCCTGCGACAGTTAAAAGCCGATTAACTTGGCACACGGATATCATTCAAAGGTAGAACGAGCCAGTGATATGTATTTTGTACGACGCAGTGTTTACTTGACCTGGAAATAATTGCGTCGCGAAGGCTAAACCCCCGTCGCATGCTCTGAAGGAACCAGATGACAAATGGGAGCAGCCGACGGCTTGGTATAAAGGCGCAGCTTGTAATTGGTTGTGAAGCAGTGCTGAAAACATCAGCTCACTCCGTGACGTTGCCAGAGCACTTATTTCATCTCGCATGCCTGTCGTGTTCGTCGTATCGCCCCCCTCGCACATAAGATCAAATTTTCTCACGCCTTGAAAACTGCGCAAGTAATTTTTAAGAGCTCTCTTACGTGCGGCCCAGTAGGCGAAAACAACTTGGCATCGTAAACAGCGTATCGGTCGGTGCGAATTTTAACAAAAGCCTCTCGCTTGAGTTCCTTCAGCGTTTGACTGGACGTGTTGTGATTACCGCTGCTATTTCGGTGCTATTAAGCGATGTGAAAACCAGCGGTAGTGTATCGGTGTACGGTGGCGCATTGCGAAGCCTGTGCCTTCGTGTGTTTATCAAGCGGGACGGGCGCCTGGATATCAACGGCAACTAGCACTCGAGAAGCCTTCAGTATGTGTTTGTGTGCTGGTAACAGTTCGTTCGCTTCGCTTTCAAGTCTCTAAATTTGGTGCTGTGCGACATGTCGGATTGACAGCGTTTTGACACGTCACTTGAGTGATCCCAAGTACGTGCGGTAACGTATGAACTGAGCGCTGTGTTGGATTCTTGCTTCGCCACTGGTTAGCCCGTGAGGTTTTAATAAATACGATTGTCTTTTTTGGGGACATTCGACGCCAAATTTTTGGTCTGTCTGTCTTTGTTTCTGTCTGTATGCTTGTCTGTCTGTCTGTACACTTGTATGTTTTTCAGCAGTAACGATCCCCCTAAAGGCACCAAACGATACCTCAAAAGGCCAACCCCATCCGCAGCGCCCACCAATTTTGCTCAAGTTTCAGCGTTCATACTTGTGCGATTGTCAATAAAAATCTATTATTGCGCATATCTGAGGCACCAGAACAACACGTCTATGTTTTGTATGTGTGCCATCATACTAGAGAAGGCACACACAAGTAATTCCAGTAATTCCATATATATTGCCCTGTCAGCGCAGCGTTTATCACGCTGCGCTGACAGGGCAATATATATGCTCAAAAAGGCAAGTGTTTCCAACGCTTTGCTAACATGACATGGTGGTGGCACCTGCCTGTCACTCTGCATTCTGCTTCTAATCGCCTCCGAGACAGGAGCGCATCTTGCTCCGCGGGCGCTTAAGCCTTCCTTCGTTTTCGAAGATAACTTCCAGATAGTGCTCGTTCACCTTCACTGCACGGATAGAAACTCTCTAACGCAGCGCTTTCAGAATACAATTATATTTCTCGTGCAGCGAATGAAATAAATATTTTGTTCACTCTCTCCATACGCAAGATTATCGTCTTTTGACGACATTTGAAGTGAAACACGCAGATACGGCGCCATTTTTTTATTGTGAGCAGTTCAGTGTGCGGGAGTAAATTGATGTTCGTTGTGAAGAGTGGTGCTGTGTTGATGTTTTCAAGACATGTGAAGTGGCTGTGTATGTGTGACAGAAAATTGAAAGACAGCGTTGAGAACTGTTTTGCCCTTCGAAGTTGCGGCGTTGGGGCTCGGCGTTTTTGCTTGTCAACTAGTCATTTCTGTTTGTTAAAACCATAGTACGAGCGCCGTGATGTGTCAAACCGAAGCCGCGAGATGCTACACTCTGTCGTGGATCATGTTGCTTTCACAGCACGCCTAGATAGTCCTTCAGTAAGAAGTCATGAGTTCTACTTTCCAACGAAAGACGGTGAACGTCAAGCTTCCCCCCGGTCCTCAGAAAGCACGAAGATATTACCAGTGTCTTGCTTTGGATAAAGTTGTAGACCAGTACCGGCTAACTACAGGTTTTCTAGATCATCTGGACATCGTTCTGCATGACACTAGAGCCTCGACAACAGCAGCTCGTCGCCAGTTCCTACTCTTTATCAATGGACGTGCCCGCCTCGCCAGCCTTTCATTGCTATGTCATTGGCAGCTTCCAGTCTGCAGATGTTATTTGCTTGTTGGCCAAAGGGCACACTGGGCCCCTGATGACACAGACGGCTACAAAAGGCTCTGCCATCGGTTAGTTGACCTTGCAGAACTAAATTTGTTTCCATTAACGTAGTATATAAAGTGTGCAAGTTTTTCAGCCCCCCAAGTGTAATGTGTCGCTACGTTCGGTTTAAGTATGAAACATTTACTACTAGCATTATATACATACATATATTAGGTAGAGGGGGCAAATACATCAGCAGTTTTTTTGTGATTTGATATAAGCAAGCTTATGTTCGATTATTAAGACGGGCCTCTCAATTTACCCCGTTTGATGGTAGGAAATAATAATGTGAATTTATTTTACAGGAGCCAGGATGCACTTGAGAAATTCATGTTACTTTAAAGAATTAGTTTTATAGACGATTACCGCTGTGGTAGCACTCTCCTTCATTAGGACATATATATTGGGGTATGAAAATCCTGAATTAGGCTCTAGTTTGTTCCGAAGTGAATATTGCAGATTTGATCACTTTGTCGAAGTGGTAGCTCTGCGTTACAAGGAAAGAAGTATTAGAGTTGAGCGCTTTTAATGATGTTTTTTTAATATATCGTTTTTGGCCCTTCACAAATCACAGAGTTTGCTAAGGTCCTGTGATTCATCAGTGTCACGCACTAGCACACCAAGCCTCCTCATGACTTGCAGCACCTGTACAAAAACAGGAAGGACATGCGCTCCCTGAATTTGCAAGTATATGTCACTGCTGGAACGGTTATCATCCAGCGGACCCGGAACTGGCCTGGAAGCATGCATACGATTAAGTATACACCACCTAATGTGCACACACTGAAAACCCAAAGAAGGTTGCTACGGTGCATTCTTGTATATTTTCACTCATAATGCTGATTGAACAACAATAGAAGTAAATTGCGAGTCAATTGCGAAGGATGATAGTGGAGAGCCTGCAGCTTGTGAATTAAACACTATTTGTTTGAGGTTGAAAAGTTCGTGCTTTTGAACGAGCACAAATACTTTGATTCCTTATTGAGCTCTCGAGCTTGTAACTAACTCTGTGGATCAAGTGCTTTAGAAGGAATAAGCAAATGGCTGAAAATTGCCTGGCTGTTGACAACCTGCTAGGAAAAAGGACTGTCATACGAGCCTCACACGACATAGGACCAGTAACTTCATCTTTCACCTGACGTAGCTTTATCTCTCTCAGTGCTATGGCACGTTGTAATTCTGCCTAACATGTTCACCACTATTCCATAACGATATATTTTTTCTATAAGTTGTGCCTGACCTAAGTAGGCTTTGTTGATGTCTAAAGGTGACTGTCGGTGTGCCTCAAAGTCATAACTCCTCACCTGCGTTCAGCCCACCTGAACAGCAGTGCGATGCAAGCCAAGTCAGGGTGCGCTTCTTTAGTGTTCCGTGGAGGACATAGCATATCCCTCCGGCATGACGCTGACATCAATAATAATGGTGAGTGTTGGTGGCAGCTGTAAGAACCCGTTAAAATGAATTGCAAGTGTGTTTGTTGCGTACGATTATTTCCCTAATGAAGTGCAGTTTGAAAGGTTTTCTTCGGTTGGAATAATAGATGTGAGCAACAAGCACACTCATAATCCGCAAGCGCTCTGTGTCTTCTAGACTGCCCCTTTGCCCCTGCACGCTGTATAATGAGCGGTCTATGTTAGATAGCTTTAAAATTATGAACATTCGTTGTTGTCTTGTAACACAGTCTAACTTATTGTGGCTTGGTGAACTAATTTGTGGTCGGCTACTCGCAAACAGTGTAAAGCCAAAACAGAAGATACTTCAATGGCTTACCATGCCTCGAAGAAGTTTCATGCCTTCATAACTACCCTAAGAGTTACGCACTTTCATCGTAAAATATATTTTCAGTCTTTACTGTTTGTATGTGTGTTGAAACTTCCTAACTTTTTATTACTTTTTCATACTTGTCATCAGCCTCTGAAAACACATCTGTAAATATGAGCACATATCTATCCACTGTACATTTTGGTAACAAGAAGTCAGGTGCTTTATGCTTGTGTACAGTGCATCACGAATAGAGCACAGAAGGTCAACAAGTAGCAAGGAACTGCCAGTGACTGTGTTCTCCAGCTCAAAGTTCACGTCAGCAGAAGGAGCACATTGTGATGGCTGTAGCAGTTTGAATTGTATACGTAGTAACATTCTGTGCAGCTGCAATTTACCTTCTTAGCAGTGCATTATTCAGCAGTTTCTGTGCACTTGAACAATTCAAATTGATTAAATTTCGCATGGAAAATACCAAACTATGACAATAATTTAAAGCCTGCTGTAGTGCTAGTGGGCATATCAATTTGAGCAGAAGTTTTTAACATGCATAGAAATCAAAGCGCCTACATATCTGCAGATAACTGCCATAAAACGCAGCATTCATGGTTGGCAATGGTAACTTTGTTTGCATTCATTGTAGTACAAGAAGTAAAGCCATGGATACGGTAATGTTTTATTTAGTCAATTTAATCCTTCAATATACACTCATTTGTATAGCACCAATAATTTCATATGTGTATAAGATCTGGGAAGTGGTTTTATGTGGATTATTTTATTTGGAAAGAACATCATCATCAATAGTTCTAGTATATCCAACACTGGGTTTTAGCACTTGTGTAAAAAGCCTGTCCTTCAACAGTCTACTTCTCTGTTTCTACTGTGTAAAAGCAACTTTTAAAGTAGTGTTTGCTTCACAATGTACTGTGTACTATGCAAATGACTTATCATCTAGGCAGCTTTCCTCATATTAGAACTGAGAGTATTTGTTTTAACTTATATGTAGCTATAGCATGCATTTACTTACCTTTTTCTAGGTGTCTGTACCATTGTTTAGCCTTACAAGGGTACTGGTATGCCCAAATATAGTAGCTGGTGACTTAAAACTATTTTCGAGTCAAAGTGACAATGTGCCTATTGCCATGTTACATTATTACTATACTCAGATAAGCTGTAAGAGCTCTCTGTAAATGTATTTGCATTTTTTTAACTGTGCGAAGGTAATTGTCCTCATGTTCTTTTATTGTGGTCCCTGGTTCGTGCAAATGAAACATAATTACTTTGTAGTGGCATGGGATTAGTAGTGACATTACGCATATGTGCTGAGCAACATTGCACGTGAGGCCAGAAGCAAGATATACCTGCAGGGCAATGAAGCATCACCTCACAACCTAATTTTGTTTCAAGCTGACTAACAGACAGCTCTATAGAAACTGTGCTGATCCAGAAACCTTGAAGCTTTTTGGGGAGTGTTTTTAGAAAATGAAATGGGGTCTACAGCTGTCAATAGAAACACTGTTTGCACCGAAGAGCTTAGCGCCTTGGAATTATATTATTTATGTATTGCCTAGAATTTCTTTGCGATGAGCCAATTTTTCAGCCCAGGTGTCCTAACATGGTTTGTTACTGTGTTGTGAATGAGCCGAGCTATGCAAATAAGCAGAATAATATAGTAGAAATATACCTAATTGTGATGCAAAGTCCTTCTCTTTAGCATGACATTGTCAGGGGCTTTGTTTTTCTGTTTCGTAAGAAACTGCTTTTCACTGGGAGCAGCAGAAACTACGCATCAAGTTTTTCCAAGATAGTTCGAAAAACAAAGAGTTCAGACATAACAGTGCTGGGGGACTTCTCTCGTAAGTTACTTCTTGTCAGGCTGATATATTCAAAATGAGTGTTTTAGAATTGTTGTTTTATAGCCGTTCATCTTAAAGTTTACACCTGTATGTATGTATGTATGTATGTATGTATGTATGTATGTATGTATGTATGTATGTATGTATGTATGTATGTATGTATGTATGTATGTATGTATGTATGTATGTATGTATGTATGTATGTATGTATGTATGTATGTATGTATGTATGTATGTATGTATGTATGTATGTGTGTATGTATGTATGTATGTATGTATGTATGTATGTATGTATGTATGTATGTATGTATGTATGTATGTATGTATGTATGTTTTAAATAAGAATTCGTTTATAATTGATGAGTACGTTTGGTAATGATATGGCTGAATTTTTTATTGCTCTTTTTCTTCTGAGCCACTACACTTCTGAATTTGTTTTTTACTACATAAAAATAAATGTAACTTTACACAAATATGTGCATTCAAGGAAGTTGTTTCATCTGCCAACGTACAATCATGAGCAAGATATTGGGTAAAATGGAACCAACCAGCAAAGATTATTTTAGAGCATAGCTCCTCTACATGGCATATCTTGTGCACATTGAGTTGGTCGAATATGTCGATTTCAACATATCCATTTCAATCAGAATATACAAGCTACCACCCGTGGCTGTATGCATGTAGGATATTTATGCATATTGTAATACATGTTGGCAATCGCTATTAAGGACCCATGCCTAGTGAAGCTGAATACACGAATTTCGTCTATGCACCTGTCATCTGTACTGGAACTGTTGTTGATAAAAAATAAACTTCGGTTTAAAAATTTATTGTAGTAACCAAAAGCAGAGTATCTCTCTATGACGCAAAACAATTTGCCAATTTACTGTTCCACTTCGAAGAATCGGGGACCTTCTCAGCAAAACTCGATTGACTGCTACAGTTCTTTATAACCATTCACAGCTGCATTACATTGAAGCACGCACATGAGAGGTAGCGAGAGACAAGACACAAACTAATCACTCTGTTTGTGTGTTTTTTATCTGTCCGGGCTCTTTTGCCTTGTTGCATTTATTGATTCCCACCAAATTAGCACGAAAACATGTCCCGACAAAGGCAGTCAACTTGGCCACAAGCAATAAGCTCGCTGCATGTGTAGATATTCTTCAAAACACCGCGATGACTAATCGCTGGTCGAATATACAAACACGTGAAAAGTAATATACGAGGTAGGATATTGGTATTTCAGCACTGGGCACTTTTGCGATAACAGAGGAGGGGGTTATCATGAAACCTGAAATGTGTAATTCATGAAGGAGCACGGCACAGCGCTTTTGGGTCAAAAAGGAAGTGAAAGAAGAGAGCGCGAAAGCTACCTTCTCAAGAAATGAATATCAGCCGAAACGCATAATCTTAAACCGGGCGACCTGTTAAAGAACGGTGCTCATTGAGACAGCAAATTGAACCCAGTACCTACTAGATCGTAGATGAACGCTGTAATCGCTCGTTCACTGCTGCAGTGCTTGATATGAGAGCTTGCCATGCGGCATTTACCGTATTGTTATATACCGGCATTCCCTCCGATGACGCCAAATGCAAAACGTGCCGTGAAACTTGGTAAAAAGTAGAAAAAAGAAATGGAATGCGTTCGCCCAAGCTCACTGGAAGGTAGAAAGCACCAAGTGTGGCTGTATAAGCGTGGTCTATTTATCTTGTACATTACTGTCATTATGTTGGGATAGCCGGCTCTAACGTACTCTACCTTCGCATAGTGTACCCTACCTTCGTAGCCTACCTTCGCATATCGTATGGATTATGGTTTAAGGCCATCGAGCAGTTACATTTTTGAGCGATGGTCATTGATGAAACGCGAGCGCTTGGCTTTGCGAAGCGCCCAGACGCTCATTACAACGTGGCATCGCGTAAGCGCTGTAGCAGACGCCCGCCGAACTGGAAGCTAAGATGCAGCAAGTCATTGGCTATCATCGCACACTCTCGATGCTAGACGCTTTTCATGCTACCTTGCTATCACCAGAACACACTTTTTTTTTCTTGTCATTTCATCGGCTATTTTATGTTCTCCTCGTCCTCTTTATGTGCCTAGCAAGCTAAATTCGTACCATTGCTATCGTAATCTCTCGAGATAAGATAATTCTTGGCTAAGAAAACGCGCAGCCAAGACAAAGCTTTGTGAATACGGCCCCTGAAATATAGGGATGTGATACAGGATTGCCCGAGCTTCTAGGAAAGATGAGTTTGCTTCGAGACCACTCAGCGGCGGCCATGACATGAAGACATTGCGGAGGGCATTATAGTAGCATTGATAAAAATGGCTACAGGAACACGCGTGGCATTGGAAACGCATGTGGGACATTTGCGACAGTTATCAAAGAAACACCGCGTGTGAACACATCATCGCTGCCACTCAGCAAACATTTTAACAGTGCAGCGTTGTCAGTCTGATTGTCACGCTATATTTTTGATTGATTTGTGGGGTTTAACGTCCCAAAACCACCATATGTATATGAGAGACGCCGTAGTGGAGGGCTCCGGAAATTTCGACCACCTGGGGCTCTTTGACGTGCACCCAAATCTGAGCACACGGGCCTACATTTCCGCCTCAATCAGAAATGCAGCCGCCGCAGCCGGGATTCGATCCCGGGACGTGCGGGTCAGCAGCCGAGTACCTTAGCCACTAGACCACCTCGGTGGGGCGCGCTATCTTTTTGCCAACTCAAAAACTCAAAAAGAGCTTCCCACAGGCGTGTTCATGTGTGTATGTCCTCTTTCGGGCAGGTTGTTTCATTCCACCTGCAGCATGGAATTTTCCACACTCGAAGGCAGCAAGGGTGCACACGCAGCACTCTCGTTCTTCTCCTTTCGCTTCTATCATATATATATATATATATATATATATATATATATATATATATATATAGTGGGAGTAATATTTCAATGAGCCAGTTAGTCTTTGTGAAGGTATGGGATATGGCACAACGGGAGCGTTGTCAACAAGGATAAATATTTTTATTTCCCAACAGTTTCGGGAGGGGTCCTCCCTTCTTCAGGGGATGAGTTATACTGACATGAATTTCCAAACTTCGTTGCTGCCGCGTCCCTCTCGCCTTGAAACATGTTTGTGAGAGTGAGAGGGAACTGAAAAAAGGGGGGAGAGAAAAAAAAGAAAAAGAAAGAAAAGAAAGAAATTAAAAAAGAGGAAGAACCACTGTCAACACTGAGAACGAAACCAACTGTCCGTGTACGTCCACATACGTTTCTTATCACGTGCTGTTCAGTTCTCGACGTGTGTCGGGCCACCCAAGATGTCGCCGCGGTACCGGGAAGGTCTGTGACGGCGTGCGTAAAGAAAGGGTTTCCCCGTAATGGGTCGGTCGGCATGCGGCGTGCGTAAAGAAAGGGTCTCCCGTTAATGGGTTGGTCGGCTCTTCTTACCCTTAATCTTCGTCCGTTTCCTTTCAATGGTCATCAAGTGGTAGGCGAACGAAAACACTTTGTATGTGCATGTGAAAAAAGGAAGAAAAGAAAAAATGAATGAAGAAAAAACGAAAACAAGAATGGACAGTGTACACGTACGAGTCAGTCAGAAAAAAGCATGGTATCCAGCTATCAATCTTTGTCACCAATTTCCTCCTGGCTTACTTCTCGGAGGCAGTTGAGTTTACCGGGGTCCTCGTTGATGCCGGCTACTAATGTTCGAAATTTGAAAATAAAATATGCCTCATGCTGTTCGCGCTCGCGTCTGTTTGAGAAACCGGACTGCAAAAGAGTTACGCTGATATTTTCAAAACTGTGGTTTGGCAGGCGCATATGTCTAGATAAAGGTAGCTTCGGCAGTGAAGTGGCGTGGTACCGGTGATTATTGAACCGCAGCCGAAATGGCGTGTCTGTTTGGCCGATATATTCTTGTTCGCAGATGTTGCAATGTAGCATGTATATTACGTTACTGGAGTCACAATTAAAGCTTTCAGTTATGCAGACTTTGAAATCCGAGAAGTTCGCTTTGGATTCACGTGTTGTGACCATCTGTGGGCATACCTTGCATCGAGCTTTTCCGCAGGAATGGCACCCTGATTGAAATTTGGGGGTGGTTGTTTTTGCTCTGACAAGAATGTCCTTCAGATTTTTATCCTGGCGGTTCACCACGTGAGGTGGCTTCGCGGAAATAGAAGTTAGTCGTTTGCTTTGCCTGATTATGTTGAAATGGCGGGACAGTATGTTGTTGATTCGTGGCGCTCATGAGGAGTAAGTTAGTACAAGGTTCGTTTGGGAAGTAGATTTACATGCTCTGTTTGGTCCCTTATTAATATCATTCCTGTGACGGCTACATCAGAAATGCAGCCGTCACAGCCGGGATTCGATCCCGCGACCTGCGGGTCAGCAGCCGAGTACCTTAGCCACTGAACCACCACGGCGGGGTGTTCTTAACATGTGGTGTAATTACCTCGGCCCTACAATGACAGGGCGTAATTAGCTTGGTCATAGCATGTCTGGGCCGAACTTGTCAAGTATACTGTCCAGCCAAATAGCTAATAAGCCTGCCACACGTGCTCGGGTGCTAGCGGCCGATGACAACAAAAACTCCAGTGCCAAACCCACTCAACAACAGGGAGCCAAGGGACACAAGGAGCCATCCAGGAGCCCAGCAGTGATGACGTCGCCACTCCCACCAGCGAGGCCTTACAACACCAGGCGGACGAATGCGGCGAAGATCAAGGCGACGGCTTCCAAATGACACGGGGAAACAAAAGGTACGGGCAGTCTTAAACACGCATGGTCTCACTCATTTCTATCGATTAGGAAAATCATTGAAAAGCGGGTGCAATACGAAAAACACGCGGGACAACTAACCAAATATCTATCTCACGAAATTGCACCTAAGGGCCTCCGCCTAGCCTGCAACCCCTCAATGTCTACACTAAGTGAAGCAGAAAGGGGGAAGTGGGAAAAAATATTACTAGAAGCGTCCTTGCAACTGACTCGGGTCATTGCGGACCATAGTGAGCGTAAGGCCGCCGAATACAGTGTCACGGAGGCCACGCAGAAATTGGTATCTAATCTCGGAGAGCATGAGGCAAGAGAACTGGAAAGATATGAACTAAAAAAGAAAGGCAAAATTTCAGTAGTAAAAGATATAAAATTCAAGCGGGACTTCAGTAGCTCCACTGCTCTGCAACAGAAAAATAGGAATGAGGCCGTACAAACACGCCAGGGACCACACGTACCACAACCAAACTTTGAGGAGAAAAATGGGAACTCGAAACTACAGTGCAATTCTAATCAAAACATCCTTACTCTCGAATATGACGCTGACACTCCCATGCCACGTCATAGCCAAGAGCAGCCGAAAACTTATGAGAAAAATGTCCTCAATCTGTCAAACACAACACTCACACCCGCTCAGCTTCAACTTTTGTCGAGAGGCTTAACCTCTTGTCCATCATCCGGTAGATTCGATGAATTTGAACTGTACCAAGACCTCGATAACTTGCCGCATAATCTCCGCCTCCGTGAATACTTTCATGATCGCAAGGACTGTACGGACGAGAATAGAGTGATTGGTGGTGACAAATCATGGTGTCCGGGTGAGCAGAGGGACAAACACCTCGATATGTATATATCAGCAGTTCAAAACGCTATCATCAGAGCGTATGAAAAAAATCGGCCATTTCGAAACAACATATCAAAGTCAGAACGAAGGGCACTCGATGAACTACGAAAAAACACTGAAATTACTATCAAACCGGCTGATAAAGGGGGCTGAATAGTAATTCTAAACACGTCGGACTACTTAAAGGAAGGGGAACGACAGCTATCAGACACAAAATTCTACAAAGAACTTCCAACTGACGCGACTGCCGAATTAGAAAGGGAGATAAAAGTAACCCTAAACAACCTTCACCAGGACGATAAAATTACCGGCAAAATGTTAAAAGCAATGTTATCGGCCCATTCTGTTCCCGGTCGATTCTATTTGCTCCCCAAAATACACAAGGCAGGTAATCCGGGACGTCCGATAGTATCCAGTAACAGCACATCAACAGAAAATATATCAGAATTCATCAATTCCTTAATAAAAAAACATCCCCCCAAATTTTCCCTATTACCTAAAGGACACAAACCACTTCATCTGCGAAACTTCAAGTCTAGACATCCCAGGCGGCAGTTTTCTGGTGACCATGGACGTCTGCTCACTGTACACCAAGATACCCCACCATGACGAAATAGCGGCTATGGTTTCTGAATATGTAAAATCTGACTCATCAACTAGTGTAAGTGGCGAGGTGCTGTTTACACTTCTTGAACTTGTACTAAATTATAACCATTTTGAGTTCAGTGGCAAGCATTTCCTTCAGGTCAGTGGCACTGCAATGGGCACGAAAATGGCCCCAAACTTCGCGAGCACCTTTATGGCTTCACTTCATTGATCCCATTCATTGATCCCATTTATTGAGGGACGCACCTTGAAACCTTTCTACTACAGAAGATACTTAGACGATATTTTTATAATATGGAACCATGATGAGGGAAGTCTTTTCCGCTTCATAGAGGATTTTAACAAGTGCCACCCGTCAATAAAATTCACGCACAAAATTTCCAAAACTTGCGTTAACTTTTTGCACATCACTGTCACGGTCGAAAATGACCGCTTGTCAACAATCCTTTACAAAAAGCCTACAGACCGTCAAATGTACCTACATTTAAACAGCAGCCACCCAAACCATTGCAAAACGGGTATTCCATATTCTCAGGCCTACCGGTACCGAAGAGTATGCACCGATATGCGGGAATTTGACAGACACGCGGAACACCTAAAGCATTCTTTATTGAAACAAAATTATCCGGAAGACATTATTGACGATGCCATACTACGTGCTCGCAACGTGAACAGGAATGATATTATTAAGGGACCAAACAGAGCATGTAAAACTACTTCCCAAACGAACCTTGTACTAACTTACTCCTCATGAGCGCCACGAATCAACAACATACTGTCCCGCCATTTCAACATAATCAGGCAAAGCAAACGACTAACTTCTATTTCCGCGAAGCCACCTCACGTGGTGAACCGCCAGGATAAAAATCTGAAGGACATTCTTGTCAGAGCAAAAACAACCACCCCCAAATTTCAATCAGGGTGCCATTCCTGCGGAAAAGCTCGATGCAAGGTATGCCAACAGATGGTCACAACACGTGAATCTAAAGCGAACTTCTCGGATTTCAAAGTCTGCATAACTGAAAGCTTTAATTGTGACTCCAGTAACGTAATATACATGCTAGATTGCAACATCTGCGGACAAGAATATATCGGCCAAACAGACACGCCATTTCGGCTGCGGTTCAATAATCACCGGTACCACGCCACTTCACTTCCGAAGCTACCTTTATCTAGACATCTGCGCCTGCCAAACCACAGTTTTGAAAATATCAACGTAACTCTTTTGCAGTCCGGTTTCTCAAACAGACGCGAGCGCGAACAGCATGAGGCATATTTTATTTTCAAATTTCGAACATTAGTAGCAGGCATCAACGAGGACCCCGGTAAACTCAACTGCCTCCGAGAAGTAAGCCAGGAGGGAATTGGTGACAAAGATTGATAGCTGGATACCATGCTTTTTTCTGACTGACTCGTACGTGTACACTGTCCATTCTTGTTTTCGTTTTTTCTTCATTCATTTTTTCTTTTCTTCCTTTTTTCACATGCACATACAAAGTGTTTTCGTTCGCCTACCACTTGATGACCATTGAAGGGAAACGGACGAAGATTAAGGGTAAGAAGAGCCGACCGACCCATTAACGGGAGACCCTTCCTTTACGCACGCCGCATGCCGACCGACCCTATACGGGGAAACCCTTTCTTTACGCACGCTGTCACGGACCCTCCCGGCACCGCGGCGACAATCTTGGGTGGCCCGACATACGTCGACAACTGAACAGCACGTGATAAGAAGCGTATGTGGACGTACACGGACAGTTGGTTTCGTTCTCAGTGTTGACAGTGGTTCTTCCTCTCTTTTACTTTCTTTCTTTTCTTTCTTTTTCTTTTTTCTCAGTTCCCTCTCACTCTCGCAAACATGTTTTAAGGCGAGAGGGACGCGGCAGCAACGAAGTTTGAAAATTCATGTCAGTATAACTTATCCCCTGATGGAGGGAGGACCCCTCCCGAAACTGTTGGGAAATAAATATATTTATCCTTGTTGACAACGCTCCCGTTGTGCCATATCCCATACACAATATATATATATATATATATATATATATATATATATATATATATATATATATATATATATATATATATATATATATATATATATATATATATATATATATATATATATATATATATATATATATATATAGAAACATGGGGTCACCGGAGGGCGCTTGCATCGTGGCGGCAACGCGGCTCTGATTGGATACGTCGTTAGCGCGGTGAAACTTAATTTGAGACATCGTAGCCACGTGGTTATATCACTTTTACTTCTGCGTGCGTGTGTGCAGAGTCTGTGCGATAAAGCTGATTAATCGTGCCGCTCGACGTAAGTACTGCTCCTTGGCACAAGCAAACGTGGTGGGCGTACCTGATCTTAGCCGCGGACGTCTGTCAATCAAACTGATTGACTCGGGAACTCGGATACAAACTTGTTGATTCTGAGAAGGCTCCAGTTCAACATGTGACTGTAGCGGTGGCGGTGTGACTGTCGAGCATTTGGTGGGGTGAAAGCAGAGCGGCAACTTTATTGCATATAATATAATTTGGTGAGCTTACGCTACTTGTGCAAGGCTGGAGCCATAGAGAAGCTTTTGATAACCTAGCTTCTTGCAGATTTGGTTGGTCGTCTCGGCTTCGAAGGGAAGACCCCATCAGCTCTGTCCTAATATTATTGTACTAACTGACTGAGGCTTCACGAACTGAGCTGTCTTGTCTTCACAGATAAGGCTTCAATAAAAAGGCAATCATCTCGGGTGCAATTAGCAATGCCGTGATCAGTATCGAGCTATAAACGTAATCAAGATTAGCAGGATAATGATTGTTATCATATTAGTAAGGGCTTATTGGCGCGGTTTCGTTAGCGTACTCTTAATTAATGTTACATTATTTAGCATAGGTTAGTTAGCTCTTCTCCTAGCATGGTTTAGTTAGCCCGGTTCTACCTTTACATGGCTTCATCAGCACGGTGTTCTTAAGATGTGATTGACTGATATGTGGGGTTTAACATCCCAAAACCACCATATGATTATGAGAGACGCCGTAGTAGAAGACTCCGGAAATTTTGACCACTTGGGGTTCTTTAATGTGCGCCCAAATCGGAGCACACGGGCACACAGCATTTCCGCCTTCATCAGAAATGCAGCCGTCACAGCCGGGATTCAATCCCGCGACATGCGGATCAGCAGCCGAGTACCTTAGCCACTGAACCACCGCGGCGGGGTGTTTTTAACATGTGGTGTGATTACCTCGGCCCTACAATGACAGGGCGTAATTAGCTTGGTCATACCATGTCTGGGCCGAACTTGTCAAGTATACTTCCAGCCAAATAGCTAATGAGCCTGCCACACGTGCTCAGGTGCTAGCGGCCGATGACAACAAAGACGACGTGCAGTGGCCCAAGTAGCGCGCTATAATGTACAGGCTGACCATGATGATTTACACATGGCCTCGGGTTTAGCTGCGATCGCGATATTGTAAGACGCTCGGCCAGTATTGATCTCAGAGGTCATCGTTCTGATTTTTCCAAAACAGACTTGGTGAAAGCATTATAAGCTTCAAAATAAATTTAAACACCCCATGGCTCTAAAAAATATCATCTTGAAAAGTTTCTGACACTTTTATATCATCAGTGCACATATGCATTATGTGGAACGACAAACAAATGATAGGAGATTCCTCTGGTTCAAAAACACTGCCAAACTTAGTCTTTGTCGTAATGACTGGCTTCGTCGTAACCAATGAAACGCAGTGCGCTGAGGAGTGAATTTGACTCTTACGTCCTGTTGGCTCGTTCTTAAGGGGTTGTCGCCACAGCTCAGGAATATTCAGAATTTCGCGGTACTCGGGCGACCCTGCCTAGTGCTCTAAACCTGCATTTCATACTTAGCAGGCAAAAACTCCGCTCTACAATGGCCTATTTTTTCGCAAGGACATTTTTCGACTGACCGTAACCGCAAGCGAAACCTATGCAACATGTTTTTATTGATTGTGAAAGTTGATGTGAACAAAAAAGTGGGAATAGTTTAAAAACTATGAAAATACGTTTAATCGTCTTAAGTAGTTCCCCTTGCTTTCTCTTTTCTTGAAGTTAGCGGTAATAAATCCTTTTGTCGAAGAGTGTTATTAGTGTAAGCATTGGCATTTTTATAAATAAGCCTGCTGAAAAATTAGTGCAAAACTTTAGCCGCTCTGTTGTAAGCTCTTTTTGAAATGAAGGCCTTTCAGAGGCAAATCGAGGGCAATAGCATATCAGATAGTCGATGTCTTCTTTGGTGCAGCAGACGTCGCATTCCACATTGTCGGTCAATCCGATGAGGGTTCTATATGCTTTTGTAAAGGCAACCCCCAACCAAATGCGACAAAGAAGTGAAGCTTCACGTCGATGAAGTGCGGATGGAGGTCGAAGTTTCAGTCGAGTGTTTATTTGGTATAGTCTTGCATATATGTCTTATGCTTGGGGTGTTCCACTCCTGCAGACTGAGACTACGTGCCGGGTGACGAAGTTGCTTTGCAGCGTCAGTCCTTGACAAAGAAATCGAAAAGGTGTGCTCTTCTTGGTGCGATGTGCGAGCCGCATTGTCTGCGTAATCATTACCACTGATCCCACAATGGCCGGGTAGCCACTGAAACTTGACCTCGTAAACTGCACAGCACGTAAGCGTGGTACACCACCCCTTCGTCATTGTTTATTTACTGTGCTTCGGAAAACATTTTTCGAGAAAAACCAATAGCAGGTCTCTTCTTTCCGCTCATCAGGAAACACATATAAAATGTTGAAAGAAGTTCAAGAGGTTGACCAGCGATGCTTTAGTCGATCTTATATGGAATCACTCAGCTCTGAATACACATTCTAGCTATTATTTTACAGAACAAGCTTTACCCCCGTATTCTAGAACATCCCTTCACTGAACGCTTTACCTTCACTTGAGAAAGCCGATGGGAGCGCCGTCCCCAGACACGGCAAGTCATTGCATATCAGCAATATTCTGCTGCGATCCTTGAGTAGCACAGCGTCATTCTCAGCTGATCGGTGGCGCAGTGCTCAACTCTGTCAAGTGACGGGTAGAAGTCGAGTTGAGGAGCGTTTGTGAATACAGGGGTTAGTCTTGCACTATGA
Organism: Rhipicephalus microplus; assembly: GCF_043290135.1. Lineage (NCBI taxonomy): Eukaryota > Metazoa > Arthropoda > Arachnida > Ixodida > Ixodidae > Rhipicephalus > Rhipicephalus microplus. Next base: position 200,051,523 of record NC_134710.1, on the reverse strand, counting down.
CAAGTAACTTTTTAACAAATGGTGAATGAAATCTGTAAGGTACTTGATATTATCAGTGTCGTTCTTATGTATTTTTTTATTTTTGCGGGTTAGAACTTTCTTGGGGTCCTTGGCTAGCGTGCCGTTTACAAAAGGTTTGTGTTTCGGGACGTTAAACGCCACATATCAATATATTTTGATTTGATGATGAGCGAGGGCAAAAGTTCGCGTTGTTGTGAGTGACCATAGTTCTCGAAAATTTTTGCGGTACAGTCATGCATCGACAATCAAAGGTGGCACGCATGTGTGTAACCCTGATGATGTCGTGCTTCCAATATCGTCTGTTTCATAGATGCGTGTACAGGTGAACCGCATGCTTCGAAATAGTTGCTCGTTTTTGCGGACACCGAAGTTACCCAGATGCAAAAGTTCAACCATTTGGCTTCAGCGCATTACTTGATAAACATAGAAAAAATATATTGAAATTTTAAATATTATCGCGAGGCCTACATGCCGCAACTACAATTCCGAAAAGAAAAGCATAAAAAATTACCGCTGAAGCACTCCGTACAAATGATTAACCAGCTAAAGCTGAAATGTGCGGCCTCGGTGTTAAGCAGTGAGTTCCACCCGACGATGTACTGAAGGCTTTTCACAATTATTGGGGCCACGTTCGTGCTTAGTGATTTTAGACACACGCTTGGCTTGGGTTTGCCACAGTGTTTATTTCGCATGCCGCATATTATGCCTCGAACGATCACGGTAGTCGATGAGTCTAATGAGTGGTTAAATGCACTTCCTAATTCGTTAATCACAATGATTGTGTTCTATAATCCCAGGCAGTTACAGACGTCGCAGGCGAAGCCAAAGTGCCGCTGGAGAAACTCCTGCCGAAAGCGGGCGTTCGCCTCGGTGAATGCGCTCCCTCAATCATCAAGTTCACGCCGCCACGCCACTTGCTAGGTGTAAGCACTGTGCCGCGTCTCCTATAAGCAGACAGAAATGAAGTGCTTTTATCCTCTTTTCAAGAACCACGCATTCATTGTTCGGCACGGCGTTGTTGCAAGCGTTTGACATCGCGAGCTAACTCAGTGGCGTGGTTTGCAGAATCCACCCGTCACCGGTGCTTGCATTCCTGTTCGCGTTTTAGCGGGGCTTCGAAGGCTGCCGGATCATCGGTGCGCAGTTGTTGCCGGAACTCGGCCTTTCGGGAGGCGAATTCGGGCTTTGTCACGCTTGTGCTGTCGTTGGCTCTTATAAAATTGCCCATGGTACCCATGTGAAAGGTTTCAGGAGAAAGCGTGAGTGATCGTTGCCATGGCTGCGACGAGATGGACGGTGTCAGTCACAACGCAGGAAATCGCGCCCGTGCTTGGGTACGACGCTGATAATCACGTAACTTATAGGATAACCAATAGGGACCACTCGTGACATTACCGAACAGTGTTTAGCTTCTCCTAGCCATATACAGCTTTCGCTATAAAAACCTCTATATTGCTGTCCGACTCCTTCTGATGAGATGTTTGTTTGGAATGTAGTTGAGAAGAAAACAATTGCGAATTAGGAGAGTATTGCAAATTGAGATATTGGGTAACATGGGCTAGCCATGTTGTCATTTTCAAAGATTCGAATAAAGCTGAAGCTGATCGATTGTGGCTGAGGGTCAGCAGTTTCTGTGCGATGAACTGGCGAATATCGCTTGAGCGCTTGACCACTGTTTAAATATTGAAGTTTCCCATTACGAAGGCTGATTAACAGCCTACGAGAGACAAGCTGTGCACTTTCCCGGTACATACTCACGATCAGAGTCCCAAAGATCCTCATCTTCATTTCCTATACAGATATACACGGGTACAAGTCATCTCACATCTCTTCTAATGACCACAGAACGTGTTGGAATAAAGTAATAAATTCGGCTTGCTAGAGGCCTGTTGATAAATACACAGCGTGGTACATATGTTACAATCCGTGAATTTTATTTGAAACGGCATTGGCTTTTAGAAAAGGGACGATGGTCAGCGCAAATTCTTCACGTACCAAACCACTGGAATTCAGCTTTTAAGTGCCACCTTTACTACTGCAAGCCCTGCCAATCTCCAATAGATAGTGGTCTCGTTGGTGGTCGTATATTTTAGTGACATTGTGCTACTTAAACTGTGCAGTAGTTTTACGTACACTAATGAAGAAGGGGCATTTTCAGGCAAAGTATTTTTTGGTTCACACAAGGCAGATCGGAATTATAGGTTCCAGATTGTGCTACTAGCACTTTCAGTAACTGAATTGCATGGTTCACCCACCATAAAAGACACTCATGTGGCTCGGTCAGCCAGTGTTACACGACTTCCATGGTCAAAGCGCGTGCATTGAAGATGCACAAATGCAATCTGCCGCTAGGACAAAACACAACTGAACTCAATAATTAATTGTGCATCAGCTGTTACTACAAAATTGCGCTCTCCGTCATACAGAACTGTGTTCTAGCCACTTTTAAAACCGTTTTATGGTTAGCTTTTTTTTTCTTTCACCGTATCGTCTTAATAAGTAAATCAACGAGTACAAGTCATTATGTCTGGTGTAAAAGCTAGTGACAGTAATGGCGGACAGGTGTACACTTTTTATACCTATAGGTAAGAGAGTAAAGTATAGCCCACAAGAGAGCATTGAAGGGGTATGAAATAAGCATGTAAATGAATAAAGCTTTTCAAAACTCCACAGAAATAATATATACCTAATTACCAAGACATTATATCATGGTGAATTATAATTTACGCGGGATGTGCGTAGCAGCGAGGTTACAAGACAGATGATTCAAGAAGGCTTGCTAAGCGTTTGAAAGGCTAAGCTTGTCTAGTTCACCTTTCCACTTTGACAATGTTGAAATTATCAAAAATAATTATTGCTTTGTCTCTATAACGTCTTCCGTATAAGTCACTTCACAACAGAGAAGAAAAGCTATGCAGCTGTTACAGTGTTGTAATCGAAGAAGGCGCAAACATGGTTGCGCTTATGTAAAAGTAATGAGCTGCAAGCAGAAACTTTTATAATAAATTGACCCTTTCAACGTTTCAAGTGCGCACTTTTGTCTGTATTTATTTTTCGAAGGTGTGCAGACTTTAACGAACACCCACTACGCGCCTGAAAGGGGCTAAGCGCACGGGGCTAGCTTTACACATTGGTGAGGCTGTGGCTGATGTTAATCAGAACGATGATGATGATGATGATGAATGATGACTGAGCCACTTTCAATGATTTGTAAGCTTTACACCCCTCGCTTGTTATGCAATGTGCATGTTGTACGTCTGGCACGATCGCACGCATCTGATTCGCAATTTAAAGTCCGTTAACGCCACTGGTCGCCCGACATGACACCCGTATCATGTCTTTCTTCAAAGCAATTTCAAGCACAGGCACCACTCTTTTTCAAGCCATATTGAAAAAGGAAATTGGCGTGGCTAAGTGGTAGAAAAGCTTGATTACCCCTGAAAATGCGTTGATTTGATTTCAGCTTAAACCGTTTCATTTTTCAAAGTCAAGCTCGAGAACTAACGTGAGTTCATGTAACCGGCGTGACATATTTTCAAGGCGAGCGTCGGATGAAGCACTTAAGATATTCGCCTTCGCAAAGCAACAGACGTTGTGAGGAAGATTGATTTCATAGTACTCTTAATTCAGTGGTATTGGTAGCAGCACCACAAACATTTCTTTTATACAAAACTACCGTTACATCTCTCCCAGAACAAAGAAAGGGCAGTGAATCTGATAGATTTATTATTATAGTACACCTCTTGTTTTCCCATCTCAATTCAGTCTACCGCAACACAAAATGAACATATCACTAATATCCAAGAAATGGCAAACATTCTATGCCACAAAAAATTCAGGCAAGGCAACAACTACACAAACATGCCCGAGATCAGCTCTGCAGCAGTAATTTGTCGTAAGTAGAAGCAGACCTGGCGCTAATGTTGCACAATGAGGAGCTTTTCCGCGGAGAACATTTTTCTCGCGCTAACTTCCTTTATCGTTGCACATATCCGCAAGAAATCAGCACAGGAAGGTGCTTCGGTGCCGCAAGAGAGAAGCAAGAATGAAAGGTTAACCAGAGCTAGACATGAAAGATTCATGCGAACCTTATGACACTGACACCACCAAGGGATTCAGAAGAACGTAAGCGCAACAGTGAACAAGTGTAAAAGAAAAGAAAGAGCGAGCTTGTACACCGACCTCTTCGAGATGATGCGTGCAACTGCGGCCGCTAATGTTCTGCCGTAGCGTTTCTGGTAGCGAAGATGAAGCAACGCCGTGGAGCAGAGTGCATGCGCGCCACAAGATTGGGGTCATGCTTGCGGTACGCGTCATCCGTGTGGAGTATGCTGACATGGGTCAAGATGGATGATGAGACGATATTGTACTTGTGGCTCCTGCAGCTGAGACCAGCAAAAGCATCTCAGTGCTTGCTATAGTGTATAATATACGGGAGATATGTAGCAGTGCAAGACAAGTCACACGAAATAATGCATTAGGAAAGCCACTTTGTTCCGCTATAAGTTAGGTCTTGTTTCAGGGGTATCAGCGCTTGTTTATGTTGCATAAATTTAGTGGGAACAGATATCTACTATTTAAAAGCAAATTCAGGCAGCACGTGTGAAAAACCACACAACGACACACACAAGAAGGCATGCATGCACAAGCACATCTACGTCGCAGTGCTTCCACTAAAAGGAAGCAAACATAATGATTGCGTATAAGGGTCAGGATTTTGAAATAGAAGCCGTGATGGCAATGCATAAGTATAGGCTGCTAAATTTTGCATGTTTTCGTGATAGCAACACCAAAAAAATGACATATTATACAGCCATTCCTATAAAATTCAAGTCAAAGAATCATTGCACGACTTGTACGAAAAGCGCGCTCAGGTATTCAGCACCTTACAAATAACAACGTATACGTTAAACAAAAACAGAACAAATGTTCATAGAAGGTAAGTTTCAAGTACAAGCGGTTCTTATATATGATGCTCAGGTGAAATGAAAGAAAAGACCTGTGAATCTATGCGCAATCTTACCTTTGGAGCTCATTTCACTTGTTACACTGCTCTTAAATATGTTCATGTGAAGACTACTGCGGATTTAAACGTTGATGGTCATTATCTACATGGTAAACAAAATAATGTATCAAACATGGTAATGAAGATTACCTGAGATTAGGACGAATAATTTTTGAACTACACTTACTCAAAGGGGCAATATCTCCGAAGTTCGCAAAGAGCACTGTTACTTTAACTTACTCAACACATAAAGGAAAATAAAAACAGTCTTGGAGGTCCTAAGTACCACGAAGATTGATATTATGTGAAACATGCAAGGTAAGGTGACTTGTTTGTAATTTTTTTTATTGTACTAAACCTTTCAAAATGACGCTAAACATATGTTGAAGTGTCATACGCACAGACATTTATGTTGAAGAGTCGTATATGTTTTATATAACCAGTTGTCTACGATTCCGTAACGATACCAAGAGTAACATGGGTATTACCAAGACCAGAAGCAGTAGTCTAAAATGTAGCGATTGCGCTTGTAAGGATGATAGACTTGGATAATTCTACGTGGAGAAGCTTCAGTAGATGGCACTTAACTACATTGGCGCTAACCCTACGTGACACCTGTACAACTGGAGAACATTTGTAATGCTAATAAAACTAGATGGAAAGCACTGCAACCACAATTTCAAACCTGCATTACACTTTCCCCGCTACGGTGGTCTAGTGGCTAAGGTACTCGGCTGCTGACCCGCAGGTCGCGGGTTTGAATCCCGGCTGTGGCGGCTGCATTTCTGATGGAGGCGGAAATGTTGTAGGCCCGTGTGCTCGGATTTCGGTGCACGCTAAAGTACCCCAGGTGGTCGAAATTTCCGGAGCCTTCCACTACGGCGTCTCACAGAATCATATGGTGGTTTAGAACATTAAACCCCACATGTCAATCAAACATCAATCATTACGCTTGCACAGGATGTTTTTCTAAAGGAGCTCAGAGACCTGAGTGAGTTTGTGGTAGACCACCTGATTTCCGCGCAAAATGCTTGTGTTTGATTTTTGCTGGGGCAATCATATATATTCTGCGCATTTGTCGCGTCAGCGCTGCCGTTGTCGGTCTATCTTAACACTCTCGCAAATAAACTAACATTGTCGCTTTTCGCCATTCTTCAGCACACCAACTGTGAAACACGTGTGGCGCATACCCACATATACCACAGCTCGCATGCTATACGGGTACGTGGCACGCGTCTAGAGGAAATAGTTTGACGTTGTACGATACGGGAGTTTCACATTATTCGAATAGTGACCCGACAGTCATCGTCAAATCATTTTACCCATTCATGCTAATTTTATTCTCCCCATGGTAAGAAGCGAGTCACCAGAGCACTCAGACGTGTACGCAGCTAGATAGATAGATAGATAGATAGATAGATAGATAGATAGATAGATAGATAGATAGATGGATAGATAGATGGATAGATAGATAGATAGATAGATAGATAGATGGATAGATAGATAGATAGATAGATAGATTGATTGATTGATTGATTTGTGGGGTTTATCGTCCCAAAACCACACTATGATTATGAGAGACGCCGTAGTGGAGGGCTCCGGAAATTTTGACCACCTGGGGTTCTTTAACGTGCACCCAAATCTGAGCACACGGGCCTACAACATTTCCGCCTCCATCGGAAATGCAGCCGCCGCAGCCGGGATTTGAACCCGCGACCTGCGGGTCAGCAGCCGAGTACCTTAGCCACTAGACCACCGCGGCGGGGCATAGATAGATAGATAGATAGATAGATAGATAGATAGATAGATAGATAGATAGATAGATAGATAGATAGATAGATAGATAGATAGATAGATAGATAGATAGATACTCTTATATTGCCTGCAGTGCGGAAAGAGAGACATCATATTTTAAAAAAAATGTCACAGTCTCGACACAAGGCCGAAGCAATGATTGCGACAGCAACACATCAAACTGTTATAAGAAAGGCTAAGATATTTAGGAATCATACAAAATGTAGTGAACACGGTCGAATGTGCGTTGAGATGCCGTGTTTCTCGAACACGCAGCAGCACGCTCTTCCTGTGTCTAAGCCCGTATGCGAGCCCACCCTGCTTGAGTGCAACAAGCATCCATTACAGTTGTTCCGCAGGTGTTCGTATGACAGGTGGTGGCATCACAAAGGCCGAATTACGTACAGCCTTTGCGCCTGCCTTTGTTCGCCATTTGCAAGGCGTCGGTCGATGTCGATCATGCAGATGGCGGCAGCGAGAGGCCGAGTTCAAATGTACTTCACCAAAACATCAACCTCAGATTGTCCCGGACATCGCAGTATGGACCTCGAAGCCCGAAGCAGCTGGACGGTGGAGGAAGCTTGATTGTTTGCTTGGTATTTGATATATTGCTCCTAATGAGCACAGAGGATTGGCCATGAAATCGGCTGGTAATATAAAGAAAATTATAATTAATGTCAATGGCGTCAAAAGAGCATTCTTGAACAAAAAGGAATGTGTCTTTTAAGTCCACTGACAGTAAGCCAGTGGTAAATGATATTTATATATAGCTCGCCTTTAGTGAAATAGATAGCATGGGCTTTGTGGCACAGTTTAGTTGGTCAACGAAGCTGTCGGAGGAGCAAGGCGTCGCTAGTTCGAATCCCTGATTGGTGCCATGAAATTTTTCCTTCTGAATTATTTTTATTTCACTCATACATGTGTATATATACATATAAATATATATCTGGGGAGGTTTTTCGAATGGGCCAAACCTACTTCGGAAGAGAAGAAACACAACTTAGCGGTTGTCCTAATTTTATTACCAATGGTTTCGACCAGTGAACCGGTCTTTGTCAGGGTTTGCGATATATATATATATATATATATATATATATATATATATATATATATATATATATATATATATATATATATATATATATATATATATATATATCTATATATATATATATATATATATATATATATAATATATATATATATATATATATAGAGAGAGAGAGAGAGAGAGAGAGAGAGAAAGATAGAGGGAGAGAGAGAGACAATAATGCCAAGGAATGTATGGGGAAGTTATTAGAACCAATGTAATGTAAATAGGAAGAAAGAAAAGTGGGTGAAAAATAACTTGCCGTGAGCAGGAATTGAACCTACGAGCTTCGAAGAACGCGTTCGATGCGTTGAACGCTTCGAACGCATCAATGCGTTATTCGAAGGTCGTAGGCTCAATTCCTGCTCATGGCAAGTTATTTTTGCACCCAATTTCCTTTCTTCCTATTTATATTACATTGGTTCTAATAACTTCGCCTATAGATTTCTTGGCATTATTGTCCGTTAGTTGTAGGTAATATTCTGTCAAAACACGGAAAACGAGCCCTTATGTATACACTTCTTTTCCATATATATATATATATATATATATATATATATATATATATATATATATATATATATATATATCGCATCGAACGCGTTATTCGAAGGTCGTAGGTTCGTTTTCTGCTCACAGCTGGTAATTTTTTCATCCACTTTTCTTTCTTCTTTTTTCTTATTTACATTTCATTGGTTCTAATAACTTCCCCTGTACATTCCTTGACATTACTGTCTGTTATATCTCATTGATATTGTGTTAAAACACGGAAATACGAGCCCTTAAGTATACACTTCTCTCCCTTATATATATATATATATATATATATATACGGCACAAAGACGGTGACAGAAAAATTCAGCAGAAAGTGTCACTTTGGTAGTCCTACGTAATCGAAAGCACCGTTAGCAATATACCTGGGGTACCTACAAAGCGACCGAATATTTCAAGAGCAGGATAGTTTATTGACACAATTATTGCTAGCGGTAATCCGAAAGTGATTTATTCGCCTTATTTGACTACTTCATTGGCTGAATAGTCTTATACACTAATTTACTTTCAATAGAGTCATGGCTACTGACACTTGAAAGTTGGTAGTTTCGACTGAGGGGATGCCGTCTTGCTACGCAAATAACGTAAGTCCCGATATCATTCAGCATGACAAAATTCCGCTGTTTTTTTTTTAGAAACTGCAAGTTAGCGCTTCAGGAGCGCCACAATTCATTTGTAAAAGAACGCGTTTTCTGGCGTGTTCCGCTGTCTCCTGGTCCGCTCATGTACGACGATTAGTTTAGTTGTTTTGCTGTGCTCTTTACAAGCTGCATTTTTACTTCATTCTAAAGTCGTCACTCCAAAACACTGCAATGCTAGCTTCTTCAGGTTTAGCCGACGTGGGACAGCAAGCTGCGATGAAGGTCTCAACGAAATGGTTATCAGTCGTGTCGGATTGATCTTCGAGCTGTTTTTTGTGACGAGTGTAAAAGTTGTGCTTGTGCATTGTCGCTTTCGGCAAAGCTCATGTCCTCCATTCAGCTTCTCGACACACACATTATATATATATATATATATATATATATATATATATATATATATATATATATATATATATATATATATATATATATATATATATATATATATATATATATATATATATATATTGTTGACTACGTTTGCTTACTAATGGCATGCTTTTGCGTTTTTGCGTACCACTCCTTCATGGTCGCTTGTCGCAGTATATCTCACAATTTGGCACTATTTCATTATATAATTGATTGATTGATTTGTGGAGTTTAACGTCCCAAAACCACCATTTGATTATGAGAGACGCCGTAGTGGAGGGCTCCGGAAATTTTGACCACCTGGGGTTCTTTAACGTGCACCCAAATCTGAGTACATGGGCCTACAACATTTCCGCCTCCATCGGAACTATTTCATTATATAGGGTGATGCAACTACGAGTTTGAAGATATTGCCACCTGGTGTTTTGTGCCAACTAACAGTGAGCCTGTTATGTGCCAGTCAACGAAGAAGTCGAAGACGAGCAACCCGTGCCAGCAGAAACGTCCTTCTTCGTGTCTGAGATTTTGACACTCGCGTCTTTTTGTACGTTTCTTCGAGCTTCTAGCACGTGACAAAGTGCGACGCGCTCTTAGGCGGTAGCTGCATGTAGCTGACTACAATATGAACTATTATCGGTGTCACACGGAACTTTTAATCACAATCTGGGTGATCCGGATCGGTTTTCTTGATCGCAATCAACTTTATGACCGCTGCTACACGGCCCAAGCTAATCCGGTTCGGGCTTGGATCAGACGAAATGCAGCCTGTGGCGCTTCTGTGCCGTAAAACATTCAACTGACAAAACTAGGCGCACAATATTTCTATAATGCCCTTTATCAGCAATGTGATTCGTGCAAGAACCGCTCGAACACTAAATACATTGCGTGCCACTACAAAAGTAATTTCATAAATCGATCATTCCATAATGTTTTCACTGAACTCATTTGTATTGTGTTGTGAAATTTTTAACCTTCGCTTTTAGTCCTGATGGCCCCTGCTCTTAGACGTCCAGTCGCAGAGAAGTGCTAATCACGTTGTAGTATGTGCCAGAGTTTCGCTTCTGGTGGCTCAAATCTTCCAGTCCCTCGTGCCAGTGGTCATTTATTGTAAAGGTCTCTTCATTCGACAACAAAGGGCGCGTACGTAGTCACGAAATAGAAAAGCTGGCGACACTAATAATAAGTTTGCTTCGAGGTGCTCTAATAGCTCCGACGGTACGAGAGTTCAACTATGCGCAGAAGGCAACGGTCATCTGCTTGTCGTCTGCTTCTCCCGTAACTACATGTGGTCGATAAGAATCCCAACATATGTGATATTTACAACATTTTCTCAATTTAAACAGTTCATATTTGCCTTTTATAAACATCTAGCTGTTTTAAAGTGTTTTTATTGAACCATGTTTTATTTTCTTGTTTATTGTGCTTTCAACGAGCCCGCGGCCAGGAATGCAGACGACGTCAAAATAGCAATATTTCAGGCAGATCGCGATGCGTGGGTCGCTGTAGTCATGATACCGATTACGCCTGATTGTGTTTAAAAGTGACCATGTAGGAGCACCTAATCGAGATCATTCGGGTTAATTTGGATCGATACTGATTGCGATGAAAAGTTCCCGCGGGAATCCCGTCTTACTCACTCTATTTTCAGTGCTCTCTGTAAGTGCTTAATTAGAAAATAATAATGAAGAAACCTTTGAAACTTAAAAGCTGAGTGAAAATTTTCTATTTATAGATGCGAAGCATCTCATGCTCCGGCCTGTGTCCCATGGTGTCGGCGGTGTCCACACTTACACTACACATGCACCCTCTCCTCCTTCCCTCTCTTCAACAGTTTTTGTTACTCTCTCCACTTCTCTCCTATCACCTGCTTGCACTCGCTCCCCCTCTCTCCTCTAGGCATTCCTTCTCGCGGCATGAATACCCGTATTGCGCATACGCGTCTCCTCCCGCTTTCTCTCCTCACCTAAGCTCCCCCTCTCTCGCCTTGCGACGCCGACGCATGCATCATCTGCTGGCGAGCTTCTTGATTGAAAAAACTGGCTGTTCGTACTGCACAACCGTTTATTAGTTATCCCGCATATATAAGAAGTGAATAGTTACCTCCAAGGTAGTGCCGGAGGGAAACTTCTCCTGTGCGTTGTTGAACCATAAAAATTCGCAACATGCGCGTTAACTCAAAGCGGACTGCAGGTCTGTGTATCCAATCAGATTTTTCTGTCTCTCATTGCCCATTAGCAGCAATTGGCACCTTCTAATAGAAACACCGGTCGCCTCTCCAGGTTTCTGTCTTGCGCAATGCCGCGATGAGCGCCAGCGCCCACGTTGCCACCAGTGTAAGCGTTAGCGTGCGTTCCTTCACATCTACACATGGTGTTCTTTAGCGAGAGATGGCGTCCTTGTTTTTAAAGTTCGACATTGGTTTACTTATCGTCGAATTAGGTGGTGTCTATCTTCCTACATATTGAAGATTAATGTCTTTCAGCTTGTAACAGGTGCCCGCAAAAGAAATAAATAAAATTAAATACAATGTAACCCCGCTTGCGTGTCTATGATCTCCGTGATGCACTGCTCTCTAAAGTTTCGGCTTTGATAGCATTTGGGCGGTTGCACTGCTGCTTGAAAGGTGACAGGTTAGCGACAATGGTGGTGGCTCTATGATGATGCTCCTGTTGCTTGTGAAAGTAGAAGCTATAACTGCTGCTAAGCAAGAAAATACTAAAACTTAGTCAACAGAAAGTTAAAAACTCTTTAATTGGACCTTTTGCACAACTAGCTACAACTTTGTGATTGGAATTCGCCCAGCTTCATTGGTTCAGAAGTTCGTGAATTGACCTTGCTTAAATACGGAATTTGCCACAATGTGGATGCAGTGGAACGTACCCTGAGAAACAGGCAGTGACATTTGTTCATCCGCGTAAGCAGAGTGCATCGACATATAAAGTTAGCTTTGGTGCCCTCTATATATACAAAAGTTTACGAAATTTTACGGTGTCTACTATAAGGCCACCATACATGCAGTCATACTATGTTTTCCATTCCTATCCCCAGTAATTTCCACACCAATCCTGTGCGACCGCCAGCATCATCATCATGATCATTGTCATGATGATCATCAATGGTCATCTTCCACAAGACAGGTAAAAACACCAATAGCCAATACCACATGTGCATAACCTACGCTAGCAAGGAAGGGGGCCAAGGTGGTCAAGGTGATCGGCCGCGAAAAACAAGGCATGGTTTCAACCTCTACTCGTAGTGCTCACATTGATATTGGTGCACAATGCAGAAGCACCGGAAGCGCTTTTGAAAACTGTACAAAAATGTGTAGCGATAGGTGTAGTTGTAAACCATGGGCTAAATGCACCTTCATTACTGTGAAACCTAAGAAAGTGAGCACCATGGGCACTCAGTGACCAAATTCTCGATGGTGTCAATGTTTGGAGTAATTATGTAGGTTTTCTATGGCTCGAGTAGAATATCGTTTGTGAGATTCAAAAATTGGGCACGCTTCTATTTTCTGCACTTGTTGTTGAACGCATCCTGCACAAGCAGGATGTTGAACAACATCCTGCTTGTCACGGCAGTCAAGATACGTGTCGTATGCAGAGAGGTCCGTCAGGTTACCTTCTCCTTGATTTGTAGCGATGAACGCTGAAGGTGAATCGCTAGTGGGAAGAGTAATGATGCGTTTTGCGAGGTGGTGGTAGCCTCTGTAGCATGGTTTAGTTGTGAACCGCATATTTACGAAGATTCCTTAGCAATAATAAATAAATCATTGCGAATATTTCTTGATTATTTCTGTGATATATATTGTTTTAGACCTTGTTCACTTTTTGTAATCATGCCTTGAGAATTTCGGGCCTTGTTTTAGGTGTGTATGGACCTCTTCATATTCAGCCTTATTGTCCCACATGCGATAGACGCATTGAGACTAAAGCTAGACGTCTAATGTGCTACGCAATCAAAAGGTCGAGAACGCCTTAGCTACACTTTAGGAGTAGAACGCGACAACATGGTCGGGTCCCGTTCACATCACCGTCTCCATAGCTTCGTTTCGTTTAATGGCAGGCACCTGAAACAAGCAACAAGGAAAGGAAACGTTTGTGCCAGTGACACTGGCAGTTAAAAACTGTCCTCGAATGCTTTCTTCAAGTACAATCGCTAATACCTTACGACGCCATAATTCATGCTTTTGTGAACCAGCAAAATACTATTAGGCGTCAGGTAATACGTGGACCTAAGCATATGCTAAAATTAGTAATGTTTCTGTTGCTGAAGATTATTAAAATACTTGACACTTTTGTAGATAATGCTGGGCCTCAAAATCCGTCACTCATTGTGTAATTTACATGTGTGGATGCCTTGAGATATTTCACATTTCTGCCCCGTAATGTCGCATGCATTGTGAAGACTCCTCACATTACTCGACATTCGCATACATTTTTTCGTCCTAAGAATTTTCAAGCTATGACGTGGCTATGTGGGAAAACACCTGCTGTCCACGCAGCAGTGCTATATTCAATTCGCACTTGAATCAGACTACAAGATTATTTGTTTCTTTTCATCTATCTCAAGTTCTCACTTAGTGACAATGCTGGTTTTTTCCTCACAACCAATGATGCTGACGACACCGACAACAATTTCCGCGAAACAAGCTTTTCAATGCGATTGCAATAAATGCCAGTGCCGGTAAGCTGTAAAAAACAGGCAAATAAACGGCACAAATAAAAAATTATACATTACCAGTGCATCTGTCGTAACCTATCTGTTAATGTGAGCCACAAAAATTCATTATTTGTTGAGGCTTCACCTACTATGTACGATGTTCACAGCGCTTCGCACTTAAATTTTCCTGATACCTGTTTGCCTTAATTTCATTTTTTCTGCTTCCTCTTATTCTTCCTAATTATATAAATATCATTATTGTAAATATACGAAGTGTGAAGATGGGAGGATAGTCCACAAACGCATCCAGCTGTCTTCAGAATAAAACGATGGAAAACAGCAAAAAAAGATAAAGAAACCACAAGACACTGCCAAATATATCTGTAATTGCAGGAAAACAGAATAACTAGCTATGTCTCTACACGTTAGGAAAAAAAGTGATTACTAGAAGAAAACAACTGCACGAAACATTTATAGTGAATGTAGATTACATCCAAACACCACAAATACTATTGTCTTTGGTGACTTCCTAAATCGACATTATACGCCATGTCTGATTCGTGTCCTATGTAGTGTTTTAAGGCATGCCATTTCTGAAAGGTGACAAGATATAAAGGGTAGCATGTGATTCCACTTGCCTTTCGAAGCAAATAAGGCATAACTGCATTGTGTGGCATCTTCATGTTTTCTTGTCACCACCGCCATATACTCTACCTCCATCAATACATCACACGTTGGTGACAGTCAACAGATGCTGAAATTTTTAAACATATGTGGTTTCGAGTTATACTCACGCGGTTTCTGGCTTTCATGCAAAGGTGCTTTTCTGGATTTGCAACAGTGAATTCATTGATTCGTAGAAAAGAAAAACACTGGGAAATACTTTGTAGCTAACGTACATACTGATTGTGCTGTACAATATCTACGCCTGTGTATGCCTCCAGAACTATCGCTCAGGTGCAAACGCAAGATAAGTTTACAGGCCTTAACAAGCCCAGCAATTTCGTGTCTCTGGCTGAAAGGAAATACGTAAAATATAGTTCATTGATCCAATTTGCTGCGTCCCAAGTAAAAAAAAGGGGATATTTTTAATATTTGAAGCTGTATACATAGTTGGTATTCAGAATTCTACACCTTCCAAAGAATAAGAAACCGGTTAAAATTGCTTAGTGCAAAATATAATTAGTTACAGTGGTCACATGTAGCTCCCCAAAATAACTGAGAAATTGCCGAAACGTAATCGGTTACTTAAAGCGTTATTTTGCTTCAAAACTTTATTGCCGTAGCAAAATCACACAAGTTTAATCAAATAAAATGAACTGCTATGGCTTGTGTACAAAGAGAAAGCTGGGGGCTTGTGTGAAGGCTGGGAAAACTAATGTGGCTCTTGTGATAAAGTTTTACACGTTGTTAACTTTTAACAGGACTTGTTTTTCAAAGTTCTGGTCACAGATTTATCCATGTTTCTTCATCAAGAGGTCAGCATCTACACTGAACACTCACACAATGCATGCGTGGTTCGGAAGTGTGGTATTATAATGTATGAGCACCTTCCACACCAGCTCACAGTTGCGCAGAGCTTCGACACCAGTGACCACGTCGTATATGAAGCGAATGCCACGCTTAGCTGCGGCTGACACTCGGCTAAGGCGTTGCAGGAAAAGGTGCAAAAATAGGTTCGGTAGGGAGGTGCTGTTTGATATGATGGCGTTTCCTACAAAGCAGTTGAATACTTTTTGGAACAATAACTGGCGTAGAAGCCGTGTTACAACGTGATTTTAAAGAAATTAATATAATACTGGTAACATTAACTAGAAAACGTAATTGAATTACTGAAATTGTTGCAGATTAGTTAATGCAAGCGAATATATAGCAAAATTACAGCAAATATAAATGACTACTAGTAATTGATTACTGGTACAATTATGTTAAAACTGCACAAAAGTATAGCTGACATAGTTGAAGGAGTAGTGCTGTGTGTTCGGAGGCTTAAATCCTACAGCATGTTATACGGCAGCTCCATGGTTATGCCATATATTGTGCTAACTTGTTTTTGTTTATATTATGAGCCTTTAGCTCGTTTGGACTTTTTACATTATGCACAAGAACTACAAAAGTATTGCATTTCGAAGTCATGCGCTCATCTCCTTTGACCGAATTGCATTTGACAATCTGGTCAAGCTCCCTTATGCGTATAACGCAAGTATATTCGCTTGTATCATTGCCGGTAACACACAAGTGCATCATCACTGTTCTATTGTAGCCACTTTACTATTCGTCATCTATAAACTTTGCAATGAAGTAACACAAATATATAAAATTATTAGCTACTAAACGTTGCGGTTGGTGAACCGAGAGTACAATTTGCTATAATCGGCGTTGTGAAACAATTACGGGGTGCATGTAGCCTAGTGCCCTGCTGTTTATAACACTAGGTGTTCTATGATTAGTTCTTTGTTTTTCATGGCCTGGCGGGTACGGCACAGTGACCCGGAAGGAGATGGCCATTTGGTAAGCCGCCTCATTTCTGCAAATTGCTTTGCGAGGGCGAAACCTGCAGCGTCAGCAGACACCGCAGACACGCACGCTCACACCTCTTCACGTCGGTTCAAAAATACTGCTGGTTAGTGCCTGGGCAATAGCTGCTTCAGAGGTGCTCAGCGAGAGAGAACGTAACTGGAGCGTGGCACCTGGCAAAAGTGCGGTCATTTCACTTCCACAACGCACATGGTGTTCTCAAGCGCTAAAGTATTATTGAAACTTGCGCTACCAGAAGTGTTGCACATCGAACGCTTGTCTCAAGCACCGGAACTGAAGGCACCTGTACGTCATATAGTCGCGTTTGCCACCATTCCGCACCGACCCTTCATTCCCACAATCGACATCTTTGTTTCGCATTTGTTTTTCATTCAAGGAAAAGAAAAACGCCGCTTGAAATAGTGGAAGGACAATTTCACTTGAAAAGACTCCAATGCCAATGCGGAAGTCCGGGAAAAGAAGATTCCTCCGGAGCTCGAACGTAACCGAAAGCAATGGCCCATGATGCATTCAGAAGCCGCCCGGACGTGGAAGATTACTGTCACGGTTGAGCACCTTCATGGCACGGACGCGGTTGCGTTTTGGGTCACGCCGGGATCCTCGCGAGTCTCGCGTTATAAATAAACAACAGCGAGAAAACACGTCGCTGCCTTCGTTGCACCGCGGGAGTCGCCGCCTGTACACACATACACACACGAACACACACACACACCTGTTTCTGCCGGACCTCACGTTGCGTAGTTTTGCGTGCGCGCGTATCTAATGAGTGCCGTGAGCTATGCCACACAGAGTGTGCATATGTGCATGTCGCGGCCTCTTTCACTGGTGCGCAGACTTGCACATGCGACGCGTCATCGTAGAAATAGAAGACCACTCGATGGGCATACGACGCCATCCTCGTCGGCCCGAAGATGGCCTCGTTAGCCGTTAATGCTCGTGCCGAATTCGACACCTTCCCTTTCTGGAGAAGGGTTGCGGGGTATGTTAGAATAAAGGTTTTCTCTTTTCTTCCTGATACTAGCCAAGCGCAAGACTTTTGGCACCGTCTTATGAACTGTACATTATTATTGTGGATAAGAGCAAGCTTTTCTTTAGGTGCACAGTAACGACATTTCGACCTTTGAAAAAGAAGCTACACGAAAGTGCATAGAACCAAAAAATAAAAGAAAAAAGAACTGCACGAACCCTCAGATCAATTCCGGACAATTCAAAATTACGTTTCAAAGAATAATTATAAAATCTACAACTTACTCACAAAATTAAGGCAAGCGCAGTTCAATATAAAGTTTCAATTGCACTGAACATGAGAATGTGTGTCTTCCGTGGTGTAACTGCAGTTATGGTGCGCAACTGCTCATCACAAGGTCATGGGTCCGATGCCGGTTATGGCAGTCGCATTTCGATGAAGGCGAAATGAGAGAGGCCCCTGTTTTGTACGATGTCAGTGCATGTCAAGAACACGAGAAGGATCAAAATTTGCGAAGCTCTCCACTATAGCGTCTCTTAAAATCCTATCGTGGTTTTTGGACGTGAAACCTTAGATATTATTTGCAAAATGTGTGCAATCATGTTTCATGAATGTAGATCTATAACATGACTAATAATATAATTCTTAAAATACGTCTGCATTCAATGGGCAGAAATGCGTCAACTGCGGCAGGCAAGTGAAGAGCGTGCGATACGTTCATATACGAAAATACCTTGAAACGCAATACAAAGGCTGCAAATATGCATTGAAATTGAAATCATTATGGTATAGCAGTGCACACATATGATGGGTATGTGCAGTCGTTAAATACGCGGTGAAGACATAAATGCTTTAATACATCGTCTTATGCGGGCAGTTGTGTACTGTGACGCATGAGATTTCGTAGAGAGGACAGGGTAAAGAGCAGATGAAATATGTTGGGAGCAAAAGTAAATAATTGCCTCATACCAAAACAAAGGCACTGAATGAAAGATGGCCCTAGAATGTTCACAGAAGAAAGTAAACATTTTATTAAAACTTTACACACATGTCTAGGTTCCACACGCTCGAGCTGTAGAGTTTAATGATATGCCAATTTATACGTTAGTTGACAAGCTTGCTTACAACAAATGCTGGCATAATTATGCATCCACTAAATACTACATTATGGTGTTCATATTTTCCTGCAGATGACTTGAAAGCCACTATACAAGCAATATTTGTCATGATTGGATTTATGAATTCAAATTCACCTGATCAACGCCCATTTAGGTTGTGGGTGGTAGTGCGATGAAAAAACAATCACGTGGAACAATACAACAAAACAAAGCATGTGAATATGTTGTTGCCCAAGCACCTTCATTGTAAGTATTCAGAATCAAACGACATTCAAACCAAGAAGAGTATAGGTATTTGTTGTTGTAGTAATTGTTATATAAATGTGAAGAAACTAAAGCGGGTGAAAGGCAGCTTGCTGCCGGCAAGGACCAAGCCTGCCACATTCGATTAGTACGCAAGATGTTCTATCAAATGAGATATGATTGAAATTATTCTCACGTGAATTTCATATAAAGATATATCTGTACATTTAAACATGAGAGCATTAGCCAGCGCCATTCTACGCCACGAGGGTGAATGTGGAACACTTGTTTCTACTTGCGTCGAAGCTGGTTATATGTTTAACAAGCTGGCAGCTAACCAATAATCCCGTGCATTAAAGTATTGTCTGCCAAAAACAGACTACAATGATTTCCTTTTTTGGATTTTTTGTTTGTTCTCATAGAAGTTATAACAAAGAAAAAAAGTCCTTAAGTTATCTTTCTTTCGTCCACTTCTTTCCAGTATGTACACCACATTCCAAGTTGAAAATGTTTTCTAAAGAATAGATAATTTTGCACAAATTGTGTAAAGGTTCTGCCCGAGTCTGTTGTCTTAGGCTGACAGAAAATTTATTGTAGCTGGTACAGTGATAGCTTGACAATTCCAACTCTGTTAATTCGAACTTCAAGTGAAATTGAACTGAAGCCTTGGTCTTAGCAGAGTCTTGTGCAATTCTACGGGAAAAAAACCTGATAATTCTTATGCGTCACTATTCACAATGATTAATTCGAACTAGGACCCCCTGCTGTTTATCGCTGCTCGCAGAAGCCGGCCCCATGTGATCACAATCACAACCAAACCAAATTTGATAGAGATGCAAAACAAGACAACATCAGCATTTATCAGCACATAAAAACTCGAACGTTGCAATGAGACTCTTGGGTAAGCTGCAAACGATGCTCATAGAGTTGTGACAGTACCACAAAGAAATACGAATAACTGATTACTTTTAATTTGGATTAGGTTGCCTCTGTCATGGAAATAGAAGTGTTTTGTAACATAATGGTGCTACGCCCGTTCATTGTCATATAGTTTCATAGGGTAATAGCTAAGCGGCTCAGCGAGCCAGCGGGCCTAGCAAACTAGCGGATTCGCCAACTGCGCAAGCGGGGCAAGCTGGCGCTCCCAGAATTTTCACGGAACGAGCAACTCGCCGCTCATTTCGTCTCCTCAGGGAAGAATGCGCAGCGGACGAGCGTACAAGCGTTTTCCAAGCAGTGTCTCCGCTCGGTTGACAGTAACTTCAGCCCTGTTAAACAGGTGGTAAAATGAAGCACTCCGCTGAAACATACGAAGCATTACTCAGTTATTTCTCCTTTTGGCTTGCGCTTCGCAGCCCCCACCACTCTTTCGCTGATTCCACTGGCCCTCTCGGCCTCTTAGCTATTACTTAGTATTTTAACGGCTCTGTGCTCACAAGAGTGCATGGCGGCGCTTCTGTCTTGCGCATTACTACTTATAAGTTAATTCATGCCTGTTTAGATGGGCATAAAATTGCTTACCGAGATCACCTGCCACAAACAAAGTAGTGCCTATATCGCGATGACGAGTTCACAGATGGCTACTTTGGGTTCCATCCACGTAGTGTGGGGCAATCTCTGTTCCCTCTAACACCCGCCCACTAATTCAAACTCCGCTTGATTCGAACGGTTACATAGTTTTCTTGCAGATAAATTAACAAGATTTTCCTGCATTAATTTACGTTAAATTATAAAGCTAGACGTGATGGCCCGGCGACAAGCAGAGAGAAGCTTACCACATGGGTGTTCCTGCACGCACGCCAAACAGTTCATCCGTAGAAATAGTTCGTGAGTTGACCGACAACAGTAATCCGAGGTCAGAACACCTGCTTTGACTCAACTTCCACCCCACAACCGCAAGGCAGAACAGAGTAACGCGAACACTAGTTAAACGTATACTTCGCTCACTCTAACAATATAAATGTTATGATACCACAGATGACCTAATGACGTCATTCATCATTTGTCATGTCACTATGATGGCAGAGATCATGAATTCTGGAAGTAAAATGAGATGACGTGATAATGTTTGTGTCGTTAGAGTACTCAGTATATACGCCTACGTTGCGTTGCGTCTTGCCCGCCACGGTAGCAATGTTGCCGGTTGCTGCCGAGCAAACAAGCAGATTCTCGTCACAAAAGAAGACAAAAAGAAGCGCGAACGTAATGAATTTCCCAGTCTTAAAAATAATTGGAATGAAGATAAAAAAGAGTCATTTAAAAAAGCGAGAAATTTCAAAGAATTGCCTGATTGTTTTGTACAGCGCAAAATATGTGCTATACGATGAACGAAGAGCATGCCAGCGTATAGTTCACGTTACTTGTTGATTGTCCCGAAGTATGCTTGTATCCAACACTCAATCATGGTCGTGAACACGGTGAGGGGGGAAGCGTCATGAGGTTGATGATGCCCCCCCCCCTAGTCATCTAAAACGGGGGTGCAATAACTGGCCCATACATTGACTTTGTAGAAGAACAGGTGGCCGAAGGTTCACAACAAAACGCCCTCATAGGGAACCTTGCAAACATCTGTGCGCTCAACTACTCAAAGCCATCTATAAAAATGTCATTAGTGAATGAGAAACACGCGTTTGTTAATGTGATTATCGCTAAATTACAATATGCGCTGGGAAAATGTAAATCATCCCGCAAAATTGCGACATACGACTAGGAAATTATTCAAGCGACTGGACGAGAAACAAAGTCTAAATCCACCTATAAGCAGAACTGCAGCAACTGTGCATGGTAGTCTAGTGGTTACGGTGCTCGACTGCTGGTCGTGGGTTCAAATCCAGGCTGTGGTGGCCACATTTTGATAGAGGCGAAATGCTTGAGGGCTGTGCACTTACATTTAAGTGCACGTTTATGAACAACTACAAAAGTTTCTGGAGCCCTCCCCTACGCTGTCCTTTGTAATCATACCATGATCTTGGGACGTCAGCAGCAAATAATTACTTCATGCGTCGCGTCTTGACTGTGTTTCTCCTAACTTGCGTGATTTCCCCATGTTTTATGCCCCGTGCGCGTATTGCACGCTTTCTACTTTTACAGCGCGACTGTTAGGCACCCGTTTTTTCAACCTTTAATAGGGGTTGCAGCCGGCGGTGTAACCGCACGAACGAGTACGTGCCACTGGAATTGAGAAAGCTCCACTACCATGCCCAGCGAAAACAAAGTATGTGCCACGAGAATGGGGTAAGCGAAAAATACCTGCATTGGTCAAAGTTGAACTATGGCGCCCGTTCCTGCGTTGAATAGCGTCGCCGCCACCACCACCACTAAGAAAATAACACGCTGAGAGCCTCCGAAACAAGTGCGAAGTCATGCACAAGGCCTTGGAAACGAGCAATCATAATTCAATGGCGCAGTCCTGAGATATCACGGCGTCATGGTCAAGAAAGGCTACACTTCAGCCCTCCAAGCCGGTACACGCCACGTTCCACCTTCATACTACCCAGCATCGTGCAGCAAAAGTGGGTGAATTATTTTAATCCATGGGTGACGTGATTCAGACATGGATCTTGAGATCCATGTCGGAATCCATGCCTACACATCTTAACACCTATGTCTCTAAAATTTTTTGTCTCAACTTTTTGAACCTAGACAGCTACTCAAGACAGCTACTCAAATCAAGAACCTAGACAGCTACTCTCAGAATTCGAGTTAGGCAATATCGTACTCGTCGGGGAATTTTTTGATACTTTCTCATTAAATTACAATAAATAAATACAAGCCCCTTCAGATGTTTATGTATCAAGGTGGTATAAATCACAGGTACTTACACGATACCAAGGAATGACAGTTATTTTATTGGTAATAATCAACTGTGGAAATATAGAAGTAATGCAAACAAAAAAGGTGATGCACGGCTAGCGCTGCACTGGAGCACTTGTTCATGCGCACTCTTTTTACGAAATAACACAGTGCTATCACGACGCTTGAGCAAATTAACAATACTAATCACTGAATAAGCTAGAATAACAGCATTGAATACTCATTGTGTCAATGCAACAGACGATCTCCAATACATCGAAGTATGTCCAATTAACACTATAGCAGCTCCCAATAGATCACTAAGTGGCGTAATGCACCTGTCAAAACAAACAGATAAAACCCAATGGCACTTATGAATCAAAGTGCTAAATAAACGAAAGACATGAGCCTGGCCGAAATAATAGCACAACCAGCATGGCCCAAGGGTAGAATTAAAAGCATTAGTTCAGTTAGTCGACAATAAATAGATTTTATCATCATCAATATCAGTCACCATTGAAAGTGTAATAGCTCTGTTAATATATAATTTCTGTAAATTGTTTATACTGCAATACATGGAACTGTTTTGTGAAAATTGTTGCGTCTCTCTGCAAGCTGTTATCACATCATATATTTAGAGCTTGGTGAGAGTAGACAGAGATGAGTCAGCGACAAGGACGATATATGCGAGGAAGTGGCTCATCCTGCTCAGCTCGGTCTACGGTGTTTAAATTTTATTTCATAAGTTATGGACTTCTGGGAGCACCGCTAAAAATAGCTCTTTCATGCTAACACTTCTTTTGTCATTTTACTGCAAAACAATCATACCTATTTAAAAATCAGTCTTCTATGTCTCAAAATCTTGACCTTTATAAAATTATATTGCGTCTGTAATAATAAAACGGCCACCTAGAACAAGTGCAAATTTTAAGTAAGGAAGTGGGTCTTTGCATCATCACTATATTTTCCTAGCTAAAGGAGGCCATAAAAAACAAGAAATGTTCCTAAAATAAATTAGGAGGTTCTCAAGAGCCGAAACCAGATATGTTTATGATGCGCGCCGTAGTGTGGCGTCCGCAATAATCCCCCCACCCCCCTCCCGTTCAATAGACATTGGGCAGCTGTGCTTTAGATCAAAACCCGCGTTCTCGCGCTTACCAGCGCCATGGCATTATGCGTTTAGCCACTAGCAGGTGCACTTTCGATCATATTCGTGCAAGGACAAATGCGCTCCAAAAAGCTGCCGACAAAGGTTGATATCACTAAGCTACAAAACGGTCTTCTAATTCGCGTGTACGTTTTTTTTTAAATCATCGGCTGGTGGTCGTAAACGTTCGCCACAATAACAACATTTTTATGTTTACGTCTACCCTGATGCGAAGTTTGACCGACGCAATCATGTCGTTTTGTTGCCACTTACAGAAATCCGCTTTTTCTTACGAGCCATTTTCTTTAACTTGGAATGGAATTGGGTGAAGACTAGTAGAAGCCGTTCAAGCAATCTTGCTATCACTTTGTGTCCTTCTTAAGACTATGTCTTTAGAAGAACGCCAATGTCTGCACTTGCAGTTAAAAGAAAGCATATATGTCAAGGACGGGCAGCCAGTCTTGCGACGCTGATAAGTATTCTCCAGCAGACTTTATCGCTCCTGCATTTTTCTCTCTTGTAAAGCGAATCTCACTACAACACTGTGTCCGAGCTATTGCTGAATAAAAAATAAATAAAATGATTTTGAAAGCTAAAGCGTGTAACATAAAAAACCACGCCGGGGACGTTAAAGTTTTCCTTCTGCTGTCTGAAAGCATTTGACGACCGTCCACGCCTGGCATGAGCATTATGAAGCCCGTCGTCCCACTCTCGCAGCTTACTGAGACAAGCAGAGCGGCACGGTTGATGCTGGAAGTGAGTGGGGGAAAGAGAGAGAGAGCAAATGAGAAGAGGCGTCCGGCACTTGCTCGGATCTTCGCCTGGCAGCGTTGGCGCTCTCACCGCCTAGTCAAATTTGCTTTATACGTGAGCACGCATGTCTGCCACTAAAACGTCTCACTCAGGCCGCTTCTATTTTCAGTTCGTCGTATCAAGCTGAGCTCCGTGAAACAGGGTTTACGTCGTCGTCAGACGTCCGTTCAAGCAAACGCCGTTTGGCTGTCTTTTTGTTACACGCACGCAAACGCTCCCTCCGTTTTTTTTTTTTGTCTTCACACTTTGCATAGCGCATTCAGCGCTCGGACCTAGCCTATAACAAAGAAAGTCAAATGATGTGCCTTTCTTTGCGCTAGAAAGGTACATCGCGGAGGTGGGAAGCTGTCTGGTTATTTGGTCGCTAAACTGCCACCGGATTCTCACCACTTTTTTCGGAAGCTATTGCCAGAGCAAGGCGCTATTCTTGGTCATTACAGCTTGTGGCGTTGGGTGTAAAACATGAAACATGTGACAGGAGTAGGAAAGAAAGAGACATTTGTAATTTTCTTTTCAATGACCAGCTCCACTTCCCTCGTGCTATACATCCAAGAAAGCATGTGGCATAATAATGGCAGGACTGCTGTCTTGGTACGTAAACCAATATTTCAGCACCATGATGTCTTCAAGAAAATAATTGTGTCGTTCTCCAAACTTCCCATCGTCTCCTACCTACATTAAAAAAACTGAACGCGGCAAATGCTCAGCTCCATGACACGCAAGAACATTTCAAATGCTTTGACTGCGACAAGCTCTAAATGCTTCGAGTTTCGGTTACCTTCTGCGTTAAACCATTTCGTTACACCGAGTACCGCTTCTGCCTTCATCCACGTCATTGTGTACTCGTCAGGCATCGTCATCGCGTAGAACTTTTTTACCATCAGTCATCCCATGTTGCCCTTTCATAAAATTGGCTTCAATAATTTCAAAGTTCGTTTACAAACATGGATGATAATTTTACACGAAACTCGACATCGAATGACTCTGAAATTGTGTGGCATTCATTTAGTGTAGTAGCATTACCTGCCTCTAAGAATATGGATGTGAGTTCTGGCATAAGTTGTTGTGTTGCTACTAATCACGAAGTTAATATAGCATGTCTTGGGAATATCACGAAACGAGACGAAAACGTAGCATGGTCCACAAGAACGGCAGACAATCACCTAATGTACTTCGACATACCGGGCCATTCGCCGCAAAGTTGAAGAAAGTTAGGACAGCTTGGGAAGGTCTCGAAATCAGCACAGCCGGAGGTCATCTCGTAACGCACAGCGAGTGTCACCATTAATGGCCGTATTTATCCTGCAGACTTCGTAGTCCTACACTTGCATTTAGAAGTTCTTGTCGTATAATGCAAGAGAAGACTATCTAGCTCTTTGTCTTAGTACATGAATTTTCTTGTTCTGGTAATATTAACAGAATAGTTCACTTTATAACTCAATTTTTAAGTTTGTAACCTACCAGTCACTCAAATGACCCAATTTTCAAATGATTTTGTCCTCAGAAATCTTTCTGGCCCCACATGACTGAATAGCTCCTTCATGCAGAAAGTTTTATTCGCACTAAGAAAAATAACCTTGTTTATACAAATGTGTTGTTTCTGCTAGTGCGTAAGTCACTGCCACTTATTTCAGTGTTGCGTGCGCAGCACTGCAATAATTGACGATTACTTCCAAATGCGATGTTTCCGGTTCGCGTCGTTCTCACCGGCGCAATCTTAGTTTGTGAAAGTCCGCGCCGCGGAAACACTAATGCGTGCGCGCACAGTGCTCCTTCAGGCAGCGGGAGGAGTTAACGTTATCCTCGTTCCGACATGAAGCTCAGTGAGTGGCACGTAGGGGTGCACGCACGCATGGGGGCTCATTTGTGCACGCACGTGAGAGAAGCATATAGGTGGCGTTCTTGGAAGATATGTTTATAAAAAGTCAATGAGGAATGCAGTCTATGCTGTTCCTACACGCGTGAAAGCTCAGTGGAGCTGACCGCAAGCGATTTCCATCTTAAAATGCCCATTTTGTGATTGGCGCAAACGTGTTTTGGTAACGTGCGGTTCCGCGCAATCATATTCGGGAGAACACTGTCAGTTGCAAGGGGTGCACATAAAGAAAGATCGTGGTTAGAGCATCAAACGTTGGTTATAACCACAACTGATTATGCGCTATAAATTTAGTGGCTCATACTAGAAGAATGTCAAAATCATTGAGGGCGTTGTTGACAACAAGGGGACCTTAATGGAATTCTCGAAGGGATTGGTTTTTCTGGGATCATTTTGCGAATTTATCAAGTTTGGTTGTTCTCAGATTTCACCAATACATCAGTGCTGATGTGTTCTTGCTCAAGTAGTTCAACAGCGCTCATGCTAATACAGATAACCGAACCGTAGTGAAGTCATCGGCCGCACTGAAGAGTTCAACTCAAAACATAATGCATATATGACATTTCGGGGGTGGAGTTGAATAACATTTCAATTACCAGGACCTAGAAAACGACTCGTTGAGCCTCACAATCCAACAGCTTTTAAGTAAGCCACGCTTTCATCAAGACCTTGATCTAAGAAACTGTTCACGCAAGTAATAATTTAAAGAGAAAGAAACATGCCTGGAACTACTATATTTTCAATGAGCCTGCACGATCATCGCCATGTATGCGTGATGGCTGTGTGTGATTGTCGTCTCTTACATTCCTCAAAATAAATTCAGTGTGGGTGTCGTTTTGTAGTTTGAGCACATCCCAAGGTGCTAAACATCAGAAGAAATAAATATCCTGTGAACGCAACGTTTTGCATGATACTTGCACGGTATTTCAAAACGTGGCAGTTTAAAAAAAAATCATAGCAGTCAGTCGCAGCGGAGCAATGGCTATGGGGCTCGGCTGCTGATGCGAAGGTTGCGGATTTGATCCCGACCGCCGTGGTTGCATTGTGATGGAGGAGAGACGATATAGGCGCATGTACTGTGGGATGTCAGTGCATGTTCAACAACACCAGACGCTCGAATTTCCGGAGTCTACCACGAGGCGTCTATCATAATCATATCGTTGTTTGCGACGCAAAGTCCTCGATGTTATTATTTCGAAAAAATGAAACACCGATCCACACTGCCCTGACTACCTTGAAAAGTATCTCTCGTTAGCGCACATGTTTTGGCAATTGTCGGCGTTACAAAATGTTCTTTTTCATTAACAAGAGCACTGGGAGGAAGCGCCTTCACAAGCGGCGATCTCCAGCAGCAACTACCGGCTGTCCAAAGGGCCTGCGAACAGCTGGAGGACCAGGATCTTCCAGTCATAGAGTTTCCTAAATATACACTAGAGAAAACTTGGACGCTAGTGTCCATGAAAGCTGGAACGCGTAGCGCTTTAGCGAGCGTGGAAATTATGGGGAACCTTAACTTTTTGCTACCCGCGTCGCGCACAAATTATGGAAAAATGACCACTGCCTATGCGGCCATTACTTTTTGGAATAACATGCCTCTTTCTGTTAAAACGATGCCCACATTGTCATCATTCAAAAAGTCGCTTAAAAGTTTTCTGTTAAATTATTAGCTGCCTGTATATGTGCATTTTGGGGGCTTTGCGTTTTTGGTTATGCCATTTAGATCATTGCATTTCAATTGACAATGTCCGCCACTGAACGAGATGTTTTTTTTTTCGTTCTTTCTTTTTTCTTTCCTTATTTGCCTTGCTTTTTGTTGCCTGATGTGTCACTTAGCCTATAATAATTACTTATCACTCTATATTGTATAATTGATTTCCATTCACTCGTTGCTTGTTAACTTGATCTGATTTATTGATTGTTATAATGCATTGAGGGTCCCGTTACAGTTTTTAACTTCGGGACCCTCGTCGGGGGTCCCGTTACAGTTTTTAACTTTGGGACCCCCGTCTGTATATTAATATTACTGTACTACTTTTTTTGAAATGAATAATAAACTGAAACTGAAACTGAAACTGAAACTGACATGGATTTACCTATGGTCTTTGTACATTACGTTCATTCTGCCTTTGCGTAGCTAGAAGCTTCTTTGTCACGACACAATAATCAGTCAATCCTATGCAGCTGCGATTCCCCACCTTAACCTTTTAGGCTTATATTTTCAAATTGGGTCACAAAGTTCAAATTGGCTCGTTCTTTCCTTCGAAACAAAACCGAGACACAGCAATAAACGAAGCCACAAGTATGTTCGCCGCCTGCAAGCACGAAGACTATAGGCAAATTTATGTCATACCCATAATTCTCATGGTCGCTGAATGATAGCAGTGCCAGTGTCCCCTCTAGTCAATTTTAGGGAATTCCATGCTTCTAACCACAACGTGGGTGCACCCAAAACCTACGGCTCTGTAGTTCCTTAGGACCTGAATAAAGTTTTTTGACTGACTGACCAAATGAGTTCACGCATGCGACACTGTGCACCCGATACCGATATTACTACTTTTAACTTTCAAGGGAACTTAGTGAGTGAATACTTGGAAGGCGCCTCAGCTTCGCCTTGAAGAGTATATAGAATGTGATAGCGCAATGGGGCCGCGTGCGGGCCCTGCGCCTTCTCAATTGCAAGCCTAGCTGCGGTTCTTGGGGCATGCCTCAACTGTGTGGTAGAGAAACGAACAATTTTGCTCATAACATTGGCTGTCTCAAAAAAAATTCTTGAGTTCCCTCGGTATGTGCTATTGTTAAATGGTGACTACGCGATAATCCTCCGTCTTGCGAATCTGCGTCACACTATACGTTCGTAAGGCAGCACGCCAACTTACACACCCGCTCGTTTTGTTGTTGCTTTTGCAGCTGATGGTGATCAAATAAAATACGACGAAAACAAGAAAGAAGACGCACACATGCGCTACTCGCAAGTCTTTTTTTAACAGTTCAAGGTCTCACGTACATACGTGTCTTTTTGTGATGAATGCGTATACATGAACGAACATGCATGTAAGGGTGCACATATGGTAGCCCATGTCGCTGCATGTGCGTGTACTGCTATAGTTTTGGACGCAGTCATTCTAGGAAAAAGATACAATGCTTCTTCGAAAAGGACTGACCGCTCGTGGAGCTGCTGATTCATTACTTTAAAAACTGCGGGAAAAAAAAAGAAGAGAAACAGAGAAGGCACACACAGAAGGGCAGTGTGTGTGTTTCTCGGTCGAAGCAAGTCTTATTCGAGGACTTGCTTTGGGAGGTTATCCTATAAAAAAGAACAGAGATTGTTGCATAAGTGAGACATTTATCGCTTGAATGGACTCTCAACTTGAATTAACTTAAAGTAATTATTGAAGAGCTGTGTAAACGGGATCACGTTTTTTGCTTCAGGTGTCATTTTGTGCACTGCTCACAAAATTGGGATTACCTTTCTTTTACTCTCAACGCCTATGAATTTGCCGCGTTACTCTCACTGTCAAGCAAATCGCCTGCTCTGGACATAACGGGCCACCTCGTCACGTATAATGAGATTCCTAAACACTTTCACCTTGGGCGTAGCGCTTATCTATCGTCATATGCAAAACAAATAGAGCGCAGACACTCATCCCGAGACTTCTCCAGACCAAAACTTACGCTAATCCGGTCACTTTGAACCGAATCAATACTTGTATGTAACTGGCCGTCAAGATGCTCAGCCTGCAATGGCAGCTTACATCTCGAACAGATGCTTGGATGGTGCTATGTGCTGAAGAGAGATGAAGGAAATACAAAAGAAAAGCAGCGTCTGATCATACGAAGCTCCTCAGAAGACGATCAACTTGGCGCTGTTCGGTGGGCTCACGAAAAGGCAGAGAGTTTGTGTGAGTGTTTGCGAAAGTCGAGGTAGCGCTAAATATCTTACAATGTGTAGAGAGTTTCTGTGTTTTTGTGCGGACGGGAGAGTGGCACTCCAAGGTCTGACTACTCATATTGACCCGTTTGGACTTTAAAGTTTGCCATATCACATCATACCTACAGTATGCTTTCTGTACTCAAGAATCCTTAAGCTCCATTCAAATCCAAGAATAATAGATTACGCAGTTTGACAGTGCTTGCCAATAAGGAAAATTTTCCCATTGCTACATAGCATTGCCATTGGTTCCTAAAGTCTACGCTTCCTCTTAATCACCATTATCGAATAGACGCATTGACACCAGAAAATGCCGGGCTAATTAAAGCAACTTAAATTCCCTGCGCAAAATGTTGCTGGTAACAATTCCAAATGTAGTCTATAGCGTCGACCTAACCTCCTGAGTCTTTGAGAACAAGCACTACGAATGTCCTATCTTAAAGGCCACAAAATAAAATTAAAAAAATCGCAGCAGATCCACGGAGTTAAGGATGAGTGGGGCGAAGCTTCGGAGCGTTTTAGCGGTAAACCGTGAGTCATCCACTCATCCGTCAGCTGGCTGCATCTGTCTGTCCATCCATCCATTCATCCTTCCATCTATTCGTTTGTCCGTCCGTCTGTCTGTCCATCCGTCCGTCCGTCCGTCCGTCAGCCTGTCTTTCCGTCCGTCCATCTCTTTGTCGGTAAGTTCATCTGTCCGTATAGCTGTCGTCCATCCATCCATTCATCCATCTGTCTGTCTGTCTGTCTGTCTGTCTGTCTGTCTGTCTGTCTGTCTGTCCGTCTGTCTGTCTGTCTGTCTGTCTGTCTGTCTGTCTGTCTGTCCGTCCGTCCGTCCGTCCGTCCGTCACTCCCCCTGTCCATCATTCCGACCATCCATCCATTGAACACTCCTAGTACCGCCATCTTGCATCTTTTCATTGTATATTCAGCATATAGAATATAGCCACATAGAGGACAATCCAAGAACTAAACGAGAGGTGGCTACCAACCACATATATCGAGGACGCGCGACCCACGGATTAAGGAGTTTCCCCCTAATAAGTTGTTTCATCTAATTTTCAAAGCCCCTTATAGATAAGTCAAACATGTAAGAGCCAGTTCACAATATCCTTCTATTGACACGTTGAAAGGCAATAAATAAAAGACAGCGTTGAACCTATATGGCATATGTATGCACGCCATAATACATTGAGGGCTATGCGTGAGGTATTTTGCGTAATGTTCTTTATCTCTGTGTTGGAGGCCAACAACAAAAGGCATTGTCTATATTCAGCAATGAATGTTTCATCAAAGCGCATTACGTGTAAGAGCGTAGCAGATATTGTATTACTTTTTTCATGTAATGAGGCCGTTCTAAGTATAGGTGTAAATTATTTGTATTGACCATTATTTTACGGGCTTCGCGGTCAAACGAGAGGTCGCAACCCTGCAGGGCTGCTCAATGCACGGTGTTTTATGGGACAAGAACTATCGCGTAAAACGAGGTTATATGTGGCAGTTCGCTATTAAGTTTTGAATGAGCTGCGCAATCTTTAAAAAAAAAAAACTACTCTGCCCCGCCACGGTGGTCTAGTGGCTAAGGTACTCGGCTGCTGACCCGCAGGTCGCGGGATCGAATCCCGGCTGTGGCGGCTCATTTTCGATGGAGGCGGAAATGTTGTAGGTTCGTGTGCTCAGATTTCGGCGCACGTTAAAAAAACCCAAGTGGTACAAATTTCCGGAGCCCTTGACTACGGCGTCTCTCATAATCATATCGTGGTTTTGGGACGTTGAACCCCACAAATAAATAAAAAAAATCTACTCTGAGAGTTTCGAGCAGCTAGCACGACCTTGTTATTGCGGTTGGAAAGCCAAAGTATGGTTGGTGATTCTCGAAGGTTCACGAATGTGTGTTTTGAGGGGCCCTGCCGGGGTGGTCTAGTGGGTAAGGTGATCGGCTGCTGTCACACAGGTCACAGGATTTAATCCCGGGTGAGGCGGCTGCATTTCCGATGGAGGTGGAAATGTTGTAGGTACGTGTGCTCAGACTTGGGTGCACGGTAAAGAACCCCAGGTGGTCGAAATTTCCGGAGCCCTCCACTACAGCGTTTCTCATAATTATATAGTGGTTTTGGGACGTTAAACCCGACATCTCTATCTATGATTGCGATGTGATCTGGACTCTAATTACTGGCAATGGTGATCGTTTTTAGTATTTGTGGCACACCCATAAGCAGTATTGCAATAAAAATAGCAGCTGCGTTGAAGGAATGTACATAAAAAGCAATGTGAACCTTAACTTTGCCAAGCATTCAAGACGAATTCGTATTATTGCCCATGCCTTTTAGGTAAGTATTTAAGCTAAATATTTTAAGCATTAGTTTTTGTTATTTCTTTAGTATGGTAATGGCCTCTTGGGAACGATCACTGTTCTTATTTGTGTTCCAACGCGTATCTCACGTTCATTGAAATTTGTATCAACAGTAAGATTTATATCAATTATTGGTACATAACTACTATAGTCTGGTCAAATTTTCCTGACGCTTGCAGTTACCCAGGCTGCGGGGATCACTGAGCAATTCTCTCACTTCTATAGATGAAACCCTGACAAATCTGTAAATGTATTCGGGAAGCAAACTAAAAATGCGTTTCATTTATTCACTGCACGAACATAAAAAGCATGCGTTACATGCTGTTTTGTCGGATCAACAGAGCGTTCTCGGTTGAAATGACAGCTATAAAAACGCGCTGATTTCCAAACCCCGCCATAGAAACTATTTTTTAAAATCTGTTTTGTTCTAGCATCTTGTTTGTGCGATTACAGGCACACTCACTACTAACCATTACAACATAAAATGCATGGAAGACTCGTTCACAATCAATACTATGGCCATCTTCGTTAAACACGAAAAACAAACAAATTATTACGAGCAGTATTTTCCTAACTTTGATGCTTGTCTTCATGTTGTAGGCCTAAAAATACCCGACCGGCTACTTTGCATGAAATGTGGAAGCAAAATTGGGAAAGCAAATTATATAAGTCAAAGTAGAAAGCCCGTGATATCAACTCGAGGTTAATGCGGTGAAAAGCGACGGCAATAAATGGAAACAAGGAACTCAACGAACTTGAATAAAAGAAAACAAAAAAATACTTGTACTGTGGATATTACCGAATTGATTAAAATATCTGTTCCTGCAGTTTAAAGTACCGTGGAAAACTGTTCCTTGAACACAGCATAATCACGACTGACGAATATATGACTAGTGAAAGCAAGCTGACAATCTGAGCGAAAGTATGTCTCGTGATCATAGAGCATCCATCCAATTCTAAATTTCGTATGTGACATGCAAGACTGCGTACTCGGCAATTTTATCTTTGTTCCCGTCCCGCTTTCTATTTCCTCCGCGTTTTCATTATGTTTCTGCCAGGTCAAAAACGAGTGTCATTACTAAACGTTCAGCTTTGTTTCAGGTCATAGCTCAGATAGGAACAAGGGAGGTAGGTGCACCTCCGTGGAGGATTCCAAGTGCCATGGATGACATCGAAAAGCCATCAGGAAACGCTCACGCACGCGCTCCAACCCCAGAAGGGAGGGACGCACTGCTAGGTGACCCCATCGTGGCGCGGATTGGCACGGCCAAAAAGACACAAGGGAGCCGCTGTCACGGCCCACTCGCGCAGTGTGGCATCCTTGTTCTCGACTTGCCGGCTCACCGCAGATGACATACCGGGAAGGCGCGTACAATCGACCGTGCCCGAGCAGGGGCTTGGTGAGCGAATAGACAGGTAGAAACACCCAGTTCGGCATGAGGCCCCGCGGACAAGCGTAAAGACCGTTTGACGAAAACAAAAGTGACCCCTCTCGTATCTGGGGTCATGTACAAAGGACGACCCCTCTGAGTACGGCGTACGAGTAAGATGGGCCAAGGAACCCTTCTAGGTCAGATCCCTCCAGTCAGACCTCTTCTAAGCCGACTGCCATAAGCGGTGCGAGGGAGGGACTTGTCTGCGCTGACCCTTCTCACATTGCCAAGGTCACGCAAGCCGCGTTGCCTCCCGAGAGACAACCTCACAAGGCGGTCGACTTTCTCCCCCGATTTCATATATAAACGACGTCACTGGCGATTTTGCTCAATGCAAGGCATACAACAGCCAAGCTGTGGTCTCTAAGAACGGCTGCAGTACGGCCGTCTGCGTCGCGGGTCTACTCGGTGAACGGCGCGGTCGTCACCAGTGATCTTATCTGGACAGTGTGTAACCACGCGGAATGGAGTTGCTTTCGGCAAGTCGAAAATTTTTCGCATCCGTTCATTCAAGGTGTCGCCCTTTGCCTGAACAACAATGTGGCATCATGGCCTCCACTTCGTGTTGTTCTGGTATTCCTGAATATTTGACGTGTGCTGACACATTCGGGAACCGTGTTCACTGAACCGCTGAATTTAGGTAGTTGTTGTAAGAACGCCTTCAGACTTATTATGATAGCCAATGAGATAATATGCAAGAGGCCATCCTTGCTTATCATTTCATTGACTAAAAATAAGTATTGCGTGGTTGTAGCTTTCAAGCCAGGCCTAAATCAACTTTTGCCCTCAAACCATTTTCAAAAAAGAGCACTAGTAAATCGGCTCAACAAATGACGTGACACAAAATTCTTTGCGCATGCACAAAATCTTTGTGTTACTTTCAGTGGCATTGCTGATAACTTTTGGCACTGCAAAGTTATTATGAACTTGTTCTTGCACTTATTACTCTAGAAACAGGTGTAGGCCACCTCTACAGCCCAGTGAAGTTTTTTACCGAATATATTGTATTTTTGTAGCTCAAGCGCACGCTTATGGTTCGTTGTGCGATATTAGGATAACTCGAGCATAGTGTCTAATTTGGACCTGCTGAATAAGATGTTTTGTTTGTAGATGGTTCATGGAGTCAAAAAAATTTTATACACCCCCATAAGAGCTTGTGTATGGGTTTTAGTTTCGCTAGCCTTGAACTCCTGCTAAACTCAATCATGCAAATGTCGTGCTATATTATCTTTAGCCTGTTTTGGGGCTTACTCTATATGAATGCGTTATTACTGTGGGCAGGTATTCCCGAAAAAATAAGGTTCTGGCTTTGTTTACTGGAATACTCAGCCGCATTTGAACTGCTTTCAAGGTATACGCTATGAACAGTTCATCGTGTTGCCTGCAAACGTGCAAAATTGCGCATGTGCACTGAAGACGCGAAGGTGTAGGTATAAAAAACATTTTTGATTGAAGGGAAATGAAGCTTCTCTTTTCAAAAGAAAGGCTATTTTTCTGCATTGCTTCGCCATGTGGCATCGAGATTTTCTGTGTTAGGCTAAGCAAAAATGTAATTACGGCTACCAGGGCTTCTCTTGTGTGTATTATCGTTCGTTTGTCCGTGTTATAAAAATGTTCGTTGTTGGTCTCAAGACTACGGTGATTTTGTGTTATGGTTGTAGTTTAAGACAAAAAGAAATGACAGCGAGCTTGAAATTAATAGGAGTGTAATAACCTTCACTCTCAATTAGGAGGTATTGCTAAAAAGTGCTTTTCAACACATCACAGATACATTCCTGGCCTCTTGCAATTAAATACCAATGATTCTACAATAGTACTGCCAGATAAATCAGTTGGTTGACATTCAGTCCTATGATTAGGCTAACATAGAAAACTTACGGCATCTTTTTTTTTTTGCGAAACAACTATCAGCTCTTCTCAGTTTACCGATCGCATGTCATCAATGAAGGGTTGTGGAAGCTTAATTACTGTAAGTAATGTAAATTTCTTTGTTTATTAGTGCTACTGCGTCGGAGCATCACATAACAGTAATGAATTTGTATTTCATGACAACAAAAGAAAATAAAGAGTCCGATATATTATTGTCTGAAATGTCAAACCACACATACGTGTAATTCTTACGTAGTCTCGCTAACATTCCTAACTTCCTTATATTCTCTCTCTCTCTCTCTCTCTGTCTCTCTCTCCCTTTTACGTTGATTTTAAAGCTTATTTTTTTATTGTCTGAGTTTGTTGGGAGATGACAATGCATCAATACAGTGCCGTTGTATCAGTGCTATAAATGTCTCTTTATGAGAAGCTGTAACAGTTCGCCCTCCTTTTGCGCCCTTGGCGTGCGTACCCTGGAGAAGTTTACTGCTGCAGAAAACGTATAGTTCTGTGTAGTTGTGTTCAGTAATTTGGATACCACCCACAAATCAAAATTCCATAGTTCTCTCGCCTTTCCAGTTGCTTCTTTCCCTACTTTTAGCAAGTCATGGAGTCGCTGGTCTCCGTGGCTATCGGCTATTGAAGGGCCCCCTGGGAAGCGGCATCAGTCAGCGCCTTGGCAGCGGCGGGAACATGGGTGGATTGAACAGCTTTGGAGGATTCGGACACTCTGGTGGTGGCTTCGGCAACGGTGGCTTCAGCACGGGCAGCTTCGGCGCAGGTGGCTTTGGTGGTGGAAACTTTGGAGGGGGTGGAAAGCGACACCAAGTCTACATTGTTGAATATGTCAGAAGCAATCAAAAGGTATGTCTACAAGAAATCGAAAGTATTTCGCAAAGTCACCCTAAATCAGTCGGTCTGGTGTGACAGACTTTCATCGCAAAGAAAAAAAAAGACATGAATAAGACATAGAAACGATTTTTGTGACTGCGAATATGGGCAAATTCACCCGTACAGACGTTCAAAATTAGCAGACGTTTGAGCCTTTCCACAGACTTTCAGTGACATTAAATGAGGTTGCTTTTGGAGATATCTACCGGTCGCAAGTATGCTAGCTAATGGCCGCTTTGGTCAAATTGGGACACTTCTGATTTTCTTGATTGTTGCCGAAATTCTCCAGTCGTGTGGCTACAGTCCCATATCTTGCGAACCAAACCCGTTCATAGGAACCGGACATGTGCTTGTCCTATAAGGCGATGACTGAACGAGCGCGTGTGAACTGCATCATGATAAATTTTGATGCGGAGAAGGGTAGCTTTGTCTTGACAGTGTGAAGATCAGTCTCCTCACCTCACGTTTTAGTCGCGAATCACAAACGGCTGCGCAACTTGTGTCAACCACCAGTGTTAAAGTGCCCTTAGACAGCGCACATTTCTTGGAGCATTCAATTTGAGATTTACATAAATTACAAAATCCATAATGTAATATTGGTGCAGCAATAAAGTTAGAAAAAACTTAATTGGCATAAAACGTACTTTCGACAATATTACTGATTGCTTCCCGAGTATGAGCTTCACTTAAGGACGAGCTTAGTGAGCAAGAAAAAAATAAAGTAACATGAGTTGGTTAAAACATTGCTCAGTATCAACAAATGCACTTTAATGCTCAAAATTATTGCAGGACGAACGGTAAAAGAGGAGAGTAACTTTTGATGGGAATAAAGAGAGGCGTAACTGAAATATCTGCATTATTAGTGGCACTCTTAGAGCGAACAATGGAAGATCCTATTAGCACACCACTCCTCACTCTCTGCCTCGACGCTTCTACGAGGGATTTATAATTCATAAGGTACTAGTGCCACGAAACAGCAGTGATTATTATCATACATCATGGGCTATAGGAATTTAGTACTGTTAACTTGGTGCTCCTGTTAAATGTCTTACTGGCCAATGCTTCTATGAAGTTGCTCACAGGAGTTGGCTGAAGCATAGCCTCGAAAAATTTGCAATCACTTCGAGTTAAAGTGAGTGTAAATACAGTGATTATGGTGATAAAAATTCGGCCGATTCCATGTACCTCAAAATTGATGTTATGTGAAGCATGCGAAGGGAAGGTGGCCATGTTGCAATTTATGATTCAGTG
The DNA here is from genome assembly GCF_043290135.1 of Rhipicephalus microplus. NCBI lineage: Eukaryota > Metazoa > Arthropoda > Arachnida > Ixodida > Ixodidae > Rhipicephalus > Rhipicephalus microplus. Next base: position 200,013,167 of record NC_134710.1, on the reverse strand, counting down.
ACGCGTCATGAAATAACGCTAAATATATGCACAAATGCTGCACGTACAGACATATGTTGAAGAGTTGCAGATGTTCATACAATTAGTTGTTTGCCCTTGCGCAACGATGTCAATTTGAACATGCGTATTAGCAACACCACAATCGGCTATAGAGCGCTGATGCTCACGAGGATGCTGGCCTTAGACACTGCTACATAAATCAACTTAAGCGCATGGCAACTAACCACAATTGACGTCAACGCGACGTGACGGCTGTATCAAAGGAGTACGTATGTAATGTTAATAAAATGAAATTATGGATAAACATTTATTAAAATAGCATACTAAAGTTTCCGTTGGTTGAGTACTCATTCTAGGGCCCTACTCGGCCGAGCGGCTGTAGACACCGCTACAACCACTCTTGACGTTTCACGAACATTAGCGTCTATTTGAAAAGTAGTTCCGACACCTGGTGTAGCTCTGTGGTAAAATGCTTCATTGTCCCGCACAATGCTTGGGTTTGATTCCAGCTGGGACCCTGACATTTATTTATTGCAATCATCCGGTCTACGCTAGCGATGTGGGGTATTTTTTAACACACGCACGTGAAAATTGCCCATCTGTGTTCTCGTCGTTCCTGTATTAATACTAAGTGTTAATCACCTATGGCACATATCCACGTAGCGGCGACACATAGCCACCCCTGGGTATGTGCCACTGTCTGGCGGGAAGTGTTTGATGACGTATACGATGAGATTGTTACATTATTTATGTCTTGCCCAGCGCATCATACTCGTGAAACCATTTTACCCTCCCATGCTTCTTTTGGTTCACACCAAGTCAAGGGCGTGACCACGAAAGCACCCAAACGTAAGCGGCTTGATAGATAGATAGATAGATAGATAGATAGATAGATAGATAGATAGATAGATAGATAGATAGATAGATAGATAGATAGATAGATAGATAGATAGATAGATAGATAGATAGATAGACTCAAAGTTGCCGAAGTTTGCTGAAAAATGCTTCGCATTTATTAATCTTGAACATTGCCCTGCCGCGGTGGTCTAGTGACTAAGGTACTCGGCTGTTGACCCGCAGGTCGCGGGTTCGATTCCCGGCTGTGGTGGCTGCATTTCCGATGGAGACGGAAATGTTGTAGGCCCGTGTGCTCAGATTTGGGCGCACGTTAAAGAACCCCAGGTGGTCGAAATTTCCGGAGCCCTCCACTACGGCGTCTCTCATAATCATATGGTGGTTTTGGGACGTTAAACCCCACAAATCAATCAATCAATCATTGCAGTTCACTGGCTCAAATTATTGACATTGCCCCTTACCTTGGTGGGCTGGCCACCTCTTCAAAGTTTGTATAAATGATGTGTGAACAAATACGAACGAATTTGTAAACAAATAAAAACGTTCCGCCATTTCATCAAGGTGATTTAGGCCTTATGATTAAACTGTCGAAGTGTACCTACGTTGCATAGAAAAAAAACTTCAAATTAGCTGTAATGACTATAAATATAAATTGTTTTATTTGGTACCTATGAGTTCTCCACGATTCCTATGTCTATATCTTTTTCCTAACTCTCCCTCCTTTTTCAATTTTGCCGCCTTAGTATGCAAACAAAAATTTTGATACATTTAGAAAAAAACATACATGATTAAAAAGTGCAAATCTTTGTGCAAGTTGGAGGTCCATTGTGGAGACAGCAGTGCAAGGAGAGACAAGGAACAGCACTCGTCTGTGCTTCTTCTATGTTTCTTGTTCCTTCTTGCACTGTGGTCAATATAACATAAATGGCGGACTGATACTGTAGTAATGCCGCATAATATTACGTATTTCCAGGGCCACGGATCTGGCTTCGGCAAGTCGTCAGGAGAGGGCTTCGGCTCGGGGCCCATCTATATCATCCAGCAGATTAGCGGTGGCGGAGGGTTCGGAGGAGGTGGTTTCGGCGGAGGGTGGAAGCCTGGGGGCACGGGCGGATTCGGTGGCGGTGGATGGAAAGTCACTGGGGGTGGTGGTGGTGGATGGAAGGCAACTGGAGGTTCCAATGGCTTGTGGAACATGGGAGGTGGCTTCGGTGGTGGCTGGAAGTCGGGGGGTGGTGGCGTGGGAGGAGGATGGAAGACTGGAGGCGGAGGAGGTATCAGTGACACCTACGTAGTCATCACCAGCAAAAGCAATGGTGGCGCAGGCAGCGGCTGGTGGTGAGCCAGTGGTTTACATGCAAGACCTCGACAGATCTCTCTCTGGTGAGGATTGTGCGCGAAACGTCTCCTGTATAAAATTCAGTGCATATGCAAAGGAGTATAGTGAGCTCTGTTGGCCTAATGTGGATGAGACCCCCCCCCCCCCCTCAAAAAATGATTGTGCAAGCATTTACTCATCATAACTTTCTTTATTTGATGCTAAAATGTGTTTTTGTGGCCTGTGGGATTTGTGTTAATGTTCTGTTTTTTAAGGTTACTTTTAGTGAGAAAGTGCATGAAAGTGTAGATGCATACAGACTGCGCAAATAATTATAACATATCATGACCAAAAATAGATTCGCCATCGCCATAGTACGTCCTTAATTAACTGTGACCCACATTAAAACCCCCACATTCCTTTCACGACTTGTACATGTCACAAAAAGGAAGCAACCTAGGAAAAACACAGGTCTCTTGACTTAATACACTAAACAGCCTCACCCATAATTTGAAGAAAACATGTACCGCAGATATTTAAGTTTTTGTGTGAACAGCCTCTCAACGAACATGGAAAAATAGCATGCCTAAACAAGCACCTAGTGTATTTAAAAATCTATCATGATGAGGTATAAAAAAGTGTAGCTGACTTTGAATAACTTGATGTTTAATGCAGCTTTCATGAAAAAAACAACAACATTTCGCTTATAACAAGCCTCTCAACGAAAGTAGAACACAGATTCAGTGTGGTGCGTATTTTGATTTCGGCATGTAATTTACCGACCTGCAATATCATCGCTTAAATAGAGGACTTTTTATGAACAGATACAACACACTTTCATACTTTTTTGCTCCCCGGTGCCGGGCCACAAATGACTCGTGTCTCGTCCACCTGTATCTTTATATCAGCCTCCTGATAGCAAAACAGGACATCTAGCCAAGTTAAGCGTGTGGACTAACAATATTCATCACTAGCTAAGCATTAGTGGGCGGATGAAGATGCGATACGCTTTTTTTTCTTAGCGTTTTGCATTAGTTCGTGAGCGCGCCTTGTCCAACTTGTAGGCAACGAGTTGTTGCCCTATGTCTGTGTATTTTTATTCACGTGAGTTACACTAAAATATATGCCCTTTTCACTGCAGGTATTTCAGCAACACGAATGCAGGTGTCATGTGGCGCCATAGTTGGGAAATACACAACTCCAGTCAAGTTCGGAAGTACTCCTGATCGGGAAGATCGGAGCCATGCGACAAAACAGCACAACGCACCCCCTATCCTTTTGTACAAAGCGTGGCACATTCTCTGCTTGCGAAGAAAAGCCTGCCAACTCAACTTGCACCAACATCTTCCATCATCGTCTGTCATAATTGCAAATGAAAGGAATATTCATCCACGCCTCGAAGCGAAGTCACCAAAACGCACTTGCGCAACAGTTCCTCGGATCGTCTTGCAATGCGTTGAAATGTGGTCCAGCCATAGTTGCCTTCATTGCACTTTTGAGATATCTAATGTTTAGGAGCAAGGCGCTCATTGCAATGATGTTTGCATTGCAACACACCAAATAAGAACTAGAGAGACGCATATTGTGCGACCTTTGAATACCGACCATGAAAATATTACTGATTAAAACTCATTGGTACGTAACGTTAACGTCCCAAAACCACCATTGGATCATGAGAAATGCCACTCAATAAAACTGCACTGCTACATGATCTGTGCTTTGTTTGCTTATAGTCCGAAGAAACAAAGGCGTATTCAATGCCTGGAGATGAATGGCCATAGTGAATAATCACAAATGCCGGTATACTGTAAGTATTTTTTAGATGCGGAGCATCTTATACTCGCGCCTTGTAGTGCGCCGTCCGCACCGCTTCTCGAACATTCGACAGCTGACGCGCGCGCATGCGCCGTCGCGCCGTCGCCCACTCTTCCACCATCTGTGCATCCCTTCCTCCTCTACACACCGCGCGCGCTTCACTCCTCCACCATCTGTGCACCCTTCCTCCTCTACACACCGCGTTCGACATCTACAATTTTCCTGATTCTCCAGTGGACGCGCATGTGGCGTCGCGCTTCGAGAACATTCAACAGCTGACAGTGCATGCACCGTCGTGCTGTATATATACTCAAGGTCGGCGCTCGCTCGCTCCGTTGCCGCTCGTCGGTTGGTTTGTACGGCGCGTCGACGTCCAAGGTCGCGGTGAAATGAATTCCAACGAATCCACAAACACAATGATCGACGTCCCTTCGACCAGCGCTGCCCTTTCGCATACGTGTGTACATGTTCACTCATTTAACACCCCCTCCTACAACCACGTTAACCAATTTAGCCATCGACCCAAGTAAGTCGCAATTTAACACCCCATTTCACAACCACGTTAACCAATTTAGCCATCGACCCAAGTAAGTCGCACTTTAACACCCCGTTAACCAATTATATGCTCCGCATCCTCCTCAGTGTTCCCCCGAGGGAAGCTGCGGGCAATTTTTTTATTATCTAATACACCTCTACGTTCAGTTTATGAAGTAAACTGCAACTATTGCAAAAAGCCTCTAGATGACCCCCATGAACAACATTTGTGGCAGAAAGGTGCCCAGATTCTCCGAGATTGGTGCCACTGCCCTTAACTTGTTCTTTTTTTCTTTCGGAAAGATTTACAACAGAGTGAGTAAATATGCTACGGGTATTTTGTCAGTTTTGATGGAAACAAAGAACATCATATATAGAAAAAAAATGTAGTCTCGATCTTGTCCCCAGAAAGGGACAGAACTTCCAAATGACTTGAAGAGAAGGAAACACAAAAGGGAAAATCACAGTATGAAGTTACCTTATACTACGCAATGTGACATTACACTTAGCTTGTGATGGAACACGATTTGTGCATATTGATCTCAAGAGCTTTGTGGGCACCATGTTGGACTAAGAATCTCTTTCTTTTTCTTTTAATGTAGTGGGTCGTGAGTAAAAGGCTAGGATCCTGGATCTTCATTGACTGCATACAGTCACGCTCATACATGAAGCTGAACATTGTTAAAGAACACGGCTCTAGTATTTAATGCAAGCTATTGCTGATGCAGATGATGCCCCATATCTGCGTAGTGAATGCACAAAACGAACCAGAAGAAAATTTGCCCGTTTTGTAAAACACGTTCCGACAGATTATTGGAGAAGGAAATCAGAACAGTAGGTCTGAAAACTAAAAATGCATAAAACTTAAGTCGTGTTGAACAGTCTCGGGAGGAAACAGCACTTTGCGATGGGCTGCGAGACACTGGAAGTAGTAAGGAAGTACACCTGCTTAGTACAGGTAGTAACCGCGCAGCCGAACCATGAGAGGGAAGTAGGAGGATGTGGTGGAAAACATTCTAGCATTCGGTAATCATTAATAGTAGTTCACATCTATGCGTAAAGGGAAGGGTATTTGACAGGTGCATCTTGCCGGTCTTACCTACGGAGCCGAAACTTGGAGGCCTACAAAGCGAGTTCAACTGAAAAAACGTCAGGCCTGCGCGGAAGGCACAGCACAGTCACAGCGAAAGCTAGAATAGCGGCCTTTCAGAGCCTTTTTATAAACACTCAATGGGTAACTGCAGCAAGCACACTTGCTGGGTGCGAAATTCAAAATTATTATTAATAATTTCTGGGTAGTAGGCCGGCATTCACTATGCTATCTTTCGTCATTCTTCTGAGAAGCGTGGTATCCGCTAAGCACTAGCAAGAAATTTTGTGCCAATTGTTCATCCAGTGGCTGACGACGATGAGGAGTAATGGACTGAAGTGGATGTGCACCACAGTAATAGGTGATCAAGAACAAGCGACCCCCTCGTTGCCCTATTCGCCTTGTGTGACGACTGGTTCTTCTTTTGCTCTTCTAAAGCACTTTATTACTCATAATAATGTGAGTACTTTTGCAACATCAAGGCGGCCTAAGGTAAGTTTTGAAACAAGTCCCAAGCACCGGCGTGGCTCAGTGGTAGAATACCGAGCGCCACTGTGGCCTTGATGCAAGGTTTTTTTTACTGATTTCTGCGATAGTGGTTACGGAAACCGGCGGCGGCAGCGGCGACGGAACTAAGGCGCCGCACGTGACCCAAGTTTTGATCTCATAACAGCGTTCTCTGTAAAATGTGGACCGCGCAACGAAAAATGTATAACAAAAAATGGGCATAATGATGAGAGGCAGGCAGACAGCAGAGTGGGTCGGGGAACAGCGGGTGTTGAGGATATCGTAATATAAATCAAAAAGAAATGGACATGGGCCGGGCATGTAGTGAGTAGGCAAGATAGCCACTGGTCATTAAGGGTAACTGACTGCATTCCAATAGAAGGCTAACGAGCGAGGGGGAAACAGAAAGTTAGGATGGCAGATAAAATTAGGAAGTTTGCGGGTACCACATCGGAGCAGCAAGGATTGGGTCGGGTTAATTGGTGGAATACGGGATCTTCCTTTGCCTGCACTGGGTGCAATGAGGCTGATGATGATAATGATTATGATGATGATGATGGTGATGATGGTGAAGCACACAAATTTAAATTTTCTCAGCTCAGCTTGCCTTCGTCGCGTTAGGCCAAGTTGAACCTAAATGAGCGTAGTTGTGTGAATGTAAGTGTAACTGAAACTAATATAGCCTATTTTATTGCGGTATCACCTGATAAATTCGGTCGTAATTTTAAGCTCAATCCAGGTTGCTGTTTTTGCGTTAAGCATAGTAAAACTTCAATATGCCCAGATAGATCGAGAGATGTGCACGTACATCCAAATCTATTAATACGTAGTTGATCATGCTATAATTTCCCTTAGCCGAGCAAAATCCACATAAATAACAGAAACATTATCACGTCCAATTAATCCAAGTCGACTTACCCACGAGCCTAAAGGTGCCAAACGCTGAAATATACTAATTACTCCTTCCTGACACTATACCAATCAAGCTATTTTATGTTTATTAGTGTAAGTTAAGACACGTACTAGTAATGGTTAATTAAATAGTCTAATATTCAACCACACAGGAAACATACTGGAGTATGACGTGACATACTTAGGCTAATTTTCATAACTAAGCTAAGGAGGAAGCACCAAGGGAAGCATAGAAAAGTATAAGTGTGGTTGATTATGGCATCATGAAATTAGTCTGATTATATACAGGTGTAAAAAAACAAGTTCTAATAAAACATAAATAAAGTCATTGAAGTTGAATTTGACGACTTCAGAGAGTCCTATCTAAGGAAGATACAAATTACTAATCACCGAGTTTGGTCTGATAAAGCTAAATTTATTTAGTTATCCTAATATATTTTAAATATATATCCGTACTTATTGCATTTGTTTTATCATAGCTAGGATCATTTGAAGTTCAACTTGGCCTAACGCAGCAAAGGCAAGCTGAGCTGAAAATACTTAATTTTGTGTGCTGGCGTCATCACATTTTGAAAGGCTGCCTATGCTGAGTTATGCTAATAAAGCGGTACAAATTACGACGCGAGCTCGGTGCTATAACCGGCACCGTTGCAGCCACTACGCAAAAAAAAAAACGAGTGCTTCGGAGAGACTGACATGAGAGGTCAAGTTATACGAAAGGACGCGCATGCGCACCGCAGCAGGCGCCTCGTCGCCAGATAGCGCACCGATGCTTTGGGCCACGTGATCCCGTGATCGGCACATTTATGCTCACGTCTGTACCTATAAACGTCTCAAATAATCGCTCCACCTTATTCCTTGTTCCAAATGGCTACTTTTTTGTTATCTTGAAGCCCATTTTGTTTCTCTAACAGACGGGGGGTGGGTTATGAACACCGGTGCTCCACTACAACATCTTCAGAGCACAATGTTTTGTCGTGGCAAAATTCTGCCGTCGATGATTGATATGTGGAGTGTAACATCCCAAAACCACAATTTGATTATGAGAGACGCCGTAGTGGACGGCTCCGGAAAATTTGACCACCTGGGGTTCTTTAACGTGCACAAAGACTGGAGCACGTGGACCTACAGCATATCCGCCTCCATCAGAAATGCAGCCGCTGATGTCGGGATTTGATCCCGCGACCTGTGGGTCAGCAGCCGAGTACCTTAGCCACTAGACCACCACGGCGGGACAAAATGCTGCCGTCTGTTTTGCTTTATATCAGGGTAATTTGTGCTGTTCGTTTTTTTCTAAAGAACCAAACCAATTTTACATTCCAAATATTTCGTTAATTTTCTAAAATTTAGACCGGTATCACACCATGACTGACCTAATTGCCCAGTTTGTGCGGAAACGTCAGAAAATCGACACGCAGTGATGCATGTCAAGTCTCGTAAGACTCTCATATGGCGGCATCCTTCGTCTTCTTAGGACTAAACAAAACTTTTCTGTCTGTCTTTCAGAAAATTTTGTATGCTCAGTGCCATCTGCAACTCGTACTATATTGTATGAAAACTAGGCCAATTAGAATAATGTGATATTTTCGTCGAACGAACGACCATTTAAGACTTCGCACATTGTGGGTGTATAATTTTTTGTTTTAGCAGTGATGCAGCTCAGACTCAGCGTAGTTTGTCTGTCGAAAACAGAAATGATCATCAGCATGAACTGGCACGCACTCTGTTCATATTTTTCTTCATATTCGTCGTCTTAATAAACTTCTGCTTGACTTCCAAAGCACGTGTGGCGACTTCTCCTGTGGTAAAGAGAATAACCTAATGGGAAAGAGAATGAGCACAGAAACATAAAGACAAAAGAGAGAAAGACAGTGAGAGAGGTGAACAAATATAGAAAGGACCGAAATGTTCTTGGACAAAAGTGTTCTTTAGCGAGGGGGGAGTACAAGTAGCGTGCCTGTGATTCGTAAACAAGCATCACAACCACTTGGCTATTCAGATCATTGTGTAGTATATTATAGTATAATATAGTATAGTATAGCAAGAGAGTGGCTTAGGGAAGTAAAGATGAAGATCAGAGATGGGAGAGGAAGAAAGAAAGGAGGAGGGAAGAAATCAAAGATAGTATAAAATGAATGAGAAATTGAGAAATACCCACGAAGAATGTAGAAAAAGAAAGCAACAATAAAAGAGAGACAATCCGAGAGAGAGCAAAAGACATAGAAAATAAGAATGAAAAAATTAAAATAAAGAGAGAATGAGCAAGAAAGAAATAAATAGAAAGAAAATCCAGGAAAATAAAAATGTCATAAAAACAGCGAAAGAAAGAAGGATACAAACAAATAAGCAAAGAAGAATGAAATAGAAAACTAAAGCGAAACAAAGAAGCCCCTCTCCCCAGCTCCACATTTCCTTCAGGCATGGCACCTCTTGCGAAGCTCTCTTAACTTCTTACAGTGCAAGCAGTTATGAGATCACAACAAGGGTCGCTGTTGGCGGCGAAGTTTTTCGCCACCATCATCAGTATCTGTAATCACTATCACGCGAAATAAAAAAAACTTAATAAGTAAAAATGCAGAGAGAGTATAAGATTTGAACCAGTGGGTCCTGGGCAGGGCTCCTCAGTGTTCCACCACTGAGTTACAGTGGTGCTTGGAAATTCGCTGAACACTGACCCAAGGTAGGCTTCACGTAGGCTAAAGAACGATGTTACTATACGTAGTTTAGCGTTTCAGAACAGCAAAATAACAACCAGTCGTCACACAATGTTAATTCCGTAATGATTGGGTGGTCAAATGCTTCAACCTGTTGAAAAAAGTTTTGGATGAATTCTTCATCCTTGTCAGCCACAGCATTAACAAAGTGCGCATATTTGCTGGCAAGTATGTAGTGGGTACCACAATTCCAGTACAACATGATGTACAGGTGTATGTATAGCTGATGACATCGCATGTGTTGATACAGTGGCAGATATACATACACTATATCAGATGCTACAGCTTTATATGAATGCTCTGGACACATGGTTAAACAGCATTATTCTCTCATTGAGCATCAAGAAAAGTGCAATTGTACTTTTTCCAACAAGTGTTATAGTGCATATTTCTGTACTTTACAGACAGGACTTCATCTCGCAAATGAAATCAATTGAATACTGAGGAATGACTTATACTGAAAACCTTAATTGGAGTCCGTATATACAAAATATGGCAGCTAAAACAAAACGGGCGCTTTGGATGCTTCATAGACTCAGTAGTATACGTTATGGTTTACGTCATGAAGTGCTCGTCATGATATAGTGCATGCATATTCGCGGAATACTGGACTTTGGCTGTGTCTTGTTTTCTGGAGCACCCGCCTATAAAATTAGACCACTGGTACGAACTTCTAGAATGCGAAGCGTTGGGGTTATGTCTTAGGCTCCCTAAATTTGTCGCAAATATTATTTTATATAAGGAACCGTACCTGCGTTCTTATCATGCTAGGTTCCAAGTACTAGCATTTCATGCCTTCCTAAAACTATATGCATCTCCACAGAGGAGGTCGCAATATGTTTTTATTGATGAGCCGACGTCCTTTTTTAACCAACGGTACTCTCGATTAAGGCGCCCACAAGTCATCGTCGTAAAGATGCTCTTGGAAACAGACCTTCGTGAGGTACTGGTACCCAGAACACCTGTTCAAACAATAAAAAGAGAATGTTACAATATATTTCCAAATAATTGCAAAAATCTTCCTCGTAGATACCCAAAGCCATTTCAAAGGACCACCTGGTAAGATTTGAATGAAATATTGTAATGACAACTGATGCCTAAATTTGCGAATGCAGGAGCCGAAATTGCATCTTCTGTGTTAGGTATGTCTTTTTCAATTCGTTTACCCGATTTTACATATATTTATCAAGCTGAATTACTTGCGATTTTCTTAGCATTATAGAAATTACCTCAATCAATAACAGATGATATCATTCTATCAGGCTGCCTGTCTGTGTGTAGTTCATTAACTGCGCATAATATGTCCTACGCCCTTGACCCTAGGCACTTACGACTCATTCGCTTGGTGTGGATACCAGGGCATAATGATTTAACGCTCAATGAACATGCAGACGCACTTGCAGTGACCTCACACAATTATCCCATAATTTCTACATAGCCCATCCTAGCACTTATCGCTGTGGCACGCTTTGAAAAATTAGTCATAACAGATCATTTTGAAGAATCTCGCTTGCCAACATCTCATTTTCTCACCTTATGTACCCCTAGAAAAATGGATGGTTCTCCACTAGAGTGGCGGAGGTATCAATTACGACACTACGATGCCGAGTCCCCCCCCCCCTAAAGTTTTTATCTACAAAGGTCTGGTCTGGCACAGTCTCCCTTGTGCCTCCACTGCAACGAGAATGAATCCCTTCATCGTTTCCTCTTAACATGCAGGTTATATACAAATCAAAGGAAGAGACTGTCAGAAGAACCTCTCCATAGATTGGCTCTAAATTTATTCCTCCCGGTGGTCTTTTGTTTTGGAGCAACTGAAAAGCTATAGGAACCCTGGCGAAGCCAGATGCGATTTTTAAAGGCAACAAAACAAATGAAATGTAAAACTGAGGCATGGGCTCACTTTATTTCAAACCATATTACCTTGCTTGTTTTTTATTACCTCTATTCGTTTTATTTCTAATTCATTGCTTCCCAATCTGGCCTCCGTTGAAACATTCCTATCTAAATGACCGAGCTAGTAAACAATCCGATCTCACAAATGAAATACTATCCGTTTCATGGCCGATCATCGGTGGTGGGTTGTGCCAGAACTTCGAGGACCGACCAACCGACCGACCGACCGACCGACCGACCGACCGACCGACCGACCGATCGACCGACCGACCGACCAACCGACCGACCGACCGACCGACCGACCGACCGACCGACCGACCGACCGACCGACCGACCGACCGACCGACCGACCGACCGACCGACCGACCGACCGACCGACCGACCGACCGACCGACCGACCGACCGACCGACCGACAGACCGGCCGACCGACCTACAACCAAAAAAATCATAATTTATGGCGTAGTACGTACAATGCAAGTGTGCTTGTACTGGGTACCCAAAACCACTTCCTATTAGGCTCTTGAAATGGGACACTTCCATCATTCGCTGTGACAGTGCTGCGCATTCCGTGCAGGATTGGCGTTTTTTTTCTTATAGCGAAAGCTGTTAACAGACCAGAACAAGTTTGCAATAGTTGTCCGCCACCATCGCTGCTGTGCATAACCACTATCATACAAAATAAGAAAAAAAAATTTAATAGAAAAATTGCGCAGGATTTAACAGCGGCTCGAACCTGGGCTCGCTCCAAGACAGCGCAGATTTATACCACTGAATCATTCTGGGACTCAAAACTCCTGCTCAAAAAAAAACCTACGCAAGCATCAGGTTGATAAAAAAACTGCGTTAACTTTATACTATCTGAGATGTAACGTATTAAAACTATGGTATGAATAGGAGAGACCGTAGTGAAAGACTCAGGAAATTTCGAACATCTGGGGTTCTTTGTCGTGCACCTAAATTTAAGCACATGGCCATAAACATTATCGCCCCCATCGAAAATGCAGCTGCCATGGCCGGGACTCGATCCCGCGAACTCCGGTTTAGCAGTCGAGTGCCATAACCACTTGAACACCACGGCGGGAGCGTTAGCTTACGTAATATAATGTGGTGAAATAATGACCAGACGTGACAGATTGTGATTAGAGTAACCAGGCGTCACGTAATATAAATTGCATAATGTCGTTAAATAATTCCAACCTATTAAAAGGGCTCAGTCATAATGCATCATCATCATCATCATCATCATCATCATCATCATCATCATCAATCATATTATATTCGCTACCGGGGAGTACACGTATATTGAGACTCCAAGACAGTGGGCGAAGTGTCAGCATTTTCGCTACGTTGCTGCTGCCTGCAGGTTACAGGCACTGTGATCATGCTGTGGCGACAACCACGATTGCATGTGCAAATGGTGCGCCACAGTGTGCTAACTGCAAGAAAAGAACACCAATCCCCGTCCACTGGCTCCCCCGATTTGCACAAAGGGAAGCGGATCACGTGGAAAACAACGTCGGGTACCAAACGGCAAAAGATGCGGTACGCCATTATCAGAAACCTTGAGGTGGCGACCAAGCAATGATGCCCACAGGAGACAAAGGGACGTCAGTAAATCCGCCATCAGTAGACGACACAACTGAGTTCCCGTCTCTACCGACACGTGCATCAGATCCTGCTCCTTCCGCACGAAGTGCTCAGGAGCGCATGTCTGGCCAGTCGAACGAGTCACGGGCCTCGAATTCTTCGCGTGGATCATGGAGTACGGTGCTAGAGAAGACCACGGAAACATACACTCATTGCTTTCTGCACTTGTCAATTTATCATGAGCTTTCTGGCTTTGATGTCGTCGCCGGGGGCGAAGTGACACTGCTTGACATTTTGTCTCCTGTTCTGGCACATTAGCTTTACTGGCCTATCCACCCCGTCTGAAAAACATTAAGGGAAAGGCAACCCTATTTCTTTGAGTGCCTGCCGTCTACGCTGTCGCCCGTACGACTTCAGACAGTTTATATACAAGTACCACTTTCAGGTCATCGCCATCTCAGAGTCCCGAGCGTCCACTGTCACACGTCTTTCCGGATACACCATCACCGTTTCATCAGTAGTTACGGATATCAGTACGGTTATTTTAGCTGTTCGCAATGATTTAACCTTCAATGTTCACCACATATCAGCTGACGCATATAATGAATATGCCGCAGTGACAGTGAAGATGGACACTCCTGTGTTTTGGATGATTGCGGCATACATACTACATCGTGCTAAGTTTGACGTGGACAGACTGCAGCACATAATAGATGGATCACCCATACCGCACTTACTAACCAGAGATTTCGCGGTGGCCGGACGATTTTAGTCCGTGGTAGACGCTTTTTTGGCAACATTCACAGAAACAACCTGGTGATTCTCAATTAGGTGGAGACATCCTTCTTCAAGAATGACTGATGCAGCGTCCTAGATGTCGCCATGACCTCCACGTGCCTCATGTCTACGGCAACCTTGCTTGATGACATCGAAAGTCCTGGGAGTGACCACGTTCCCCCCTAGATTTCTTTGGACTGTCTTACGCTGAACGCACAGTGGATGGTGGTTTGCTGCCCTAACTGGGAGGTATATAACACTGAAGTGGAAGATTCAGACCCATCTGAATTAACGTATGAGGAATCCGTGGCTGCACTAAATTGAGCTAAAGAAAGGAGCACTTAACATCTAGAACCTCCTTGAATTCACTTAACAGTTGACGCGGTGAACAAATGGCTCCGAGCCTTTCGTTGGCGTACTCTTAGGACATCGTCTGCCGATGACATTTGTGAAGCTAAGGGAATTCAAAAGCAGACTCAACGTCACCTGGCTAAATAGATAAGAGGCAATGGCGGGTCTTCTTTTGAAAACTGGACCCGAAAAAGCCGCTGTCAGGAATATGTGATATTGTTGATAGCCTATTAGCCCCGCCGACTCTACTGCATCTCTTCAGCTCAGTTGCTTTGTCTCGTAGGTACATTGCAGCAGCTTTCTGCTCTAAAATCACTTTTGTAGCGGTGCCAGTAACTTTATTTACCTCATGCACCACGACAGGTTTTAACGCCGTCATGCACCACTGAGGTGGATGAACCTTTTTCTACCATGAAGCTGCTTGGTGTTTTGGCAGTGGTGAACAAGGCATCATATTTTGTACCTGACTGTGTCAGATACGCGGTGCGAACTTATTTGAAAGACAATGTGAACATGTGTCTACTTGCCTTATTCAGCGCAAGCTCGGAGAGTGGGCGTCTTGAAATCTGTTAGAAACGAGCTCGTGTTATTCATATTTTGCAGACTGGCCAATATCCCAGGGAACTGAACTCATAACGTCCCAAAGTTCTTCTGAGATATGTTGTGAAGCTCATGAAGAAGTTCGTGTTTTTACGCCTAGACTGATTGCTTATAAACAAGAATGTATACCCTCCAAAAATGTCAGGGCTCAGAAAGGGCTGGAGCAGCATCGACAATGTTATTATTCTCATTAACTACGTAAAATTAAAAAAACCGACCGGCGACACAACTATCGGCGTATTTCTTGACATCAAGGGAGCGTTTGATAACGTGACTCATGAGTCTATCCTATGTGCCCTGAAGTCTATTGGAATAAGGGGTTGTATGTACCACTGAATCTCGGGCTACCTCAATGACAGATCAGTCTACATGTCCACAAAAGATGGTGACACAGCCCTGCACACTGTGCATCGAGGAGTTCACAGTGGTAGTGTTGTAAGTACAACTTTATTCACCATCTCTATCATTGGACTAAAAATGTACATTTTTGAATTGGTTAAAATCCCACTATACGCAGATAACATTTCTATACGAAGCAATGGGCGCAATAGACCTGTTCTACGTACAAGATTGCACAAATTTCTCAATAAAATGAACATTTTTACCCACACAAGGTTTAACGATGTTACTAAAAAAGTGTGCCGCCGTTGCTTTTACGAGGCGTGATGTCGTGCGCTACATGTTAAAGGTAGCTCACTCTCCCATTCGGAACACGAGAACTCATCAGTTTCTGGGTGTGACAGTCGAATGGTTAATGACATGGACTTCTCAAGTTTATATATTAAAGGAAAATGTTGCGTAATACGCGAGCTTCTTTCGCTTATTATCAAGAAATGCTAGTGTTTGCTCTTTTAATCTCTGTTGTGAACGTATACGGCTCTCAGCGAAGGTCTTCTATACAATATAGCCTTCTTTAATTACATGATATTTTTCGAAAAAAATATACACGCACTGACTAGAGATCAAGCAAAGGCGCTGAGGGTGTGCCTTGGCCTATCAAAGAATATATTAATCATTGGAACTCTTGCTGAAACTAGGCACCTATCAGCCCCCGTGCTTTATTCTGCAGCAGAAGCTTCTTCGAGTAGACTTGCGTTATGCCACCATAGCGCCGGATCATCCACTTTCTTCAGATAGTGGTGCTGTAATGCGGAGGTTGCTCCCGCTACAATATCAATGCTCACCAATGAATACGGAGCCATCGTGGAAAACTCCTTTGTTGACCATAGTGACTTTCGTGCCTGGGTTCAAGAAAAAGAGAAGCACAGCCGGAGGAGCACTCACGTACTTCATTATAGAGCACGTGAAAAAGTGCCACAGAGCTCACCGTCATATTTACACTCATAGCTCTGTTACGTCTACATTGTTCGTGCTTGGTGTCTGGATTATATCAGCCAATGTCACCACCTGCCGATGTCAGTCACTGCACCTCATCTACGCCACAGAATGGGCTGCACAAGGAGCTGCGTTAAACAAGCTGCTGATTCCTGGGTCATCTTTACTGATTCAAGGGCAGCGATGCAGCCACTGAAGTCTCCGCGCACGCAAGACTAACTCGTAATGTACATCAAACACTTATGCAACAATGCCTGGGACATCCTTCACTGCATTTTTGTGCAGTAGATACGTGCCCACTGCGGAATACAAGACAACGTCCAGGCTGATGACGCTGACAAAGCTGCATGTGGCGCTTCGACATAAATCGTCAAGATAACCCTTTCAAGGCAAGACGCTGCGACACTTGTATCGGCGCACGCTTGACGCCTCCAGCGATCTCTCAGGAGAGACGCTAGTTACCAGTATGGGCCTCTGTACAGAATGAATTCGTCGTGTCACTTCGTTATCCCGCGAGACTTCAACAAGCAAGACGAAACATCTTTACACCACACCCAATAATCGTCGCATACACCGATTACTTTAGAAACAAAATCCAACTGTCGGACTCATAATTTTGCGTTCAATCTGAAGTCCTACAACACATCAATTACGTATTCTGTGAGTGAACGATATACGCACCAGAGAGACAGTCTCTAAAAGTGGCCTTCAAACTATAACGGGACTCGAACTTGAAGTTGAAACTTACTGCAGGACTTTGCCAAAGCATCTCTAGTGCGTTACACGCCACAAAAACGCTGCTGACATTCAGGCGAGCCACAAGCATGAACGAAACATTTTAAATATTGTAGCGCACCTGTGTGGCTGTATTTGTTGTGTTTATCGCAGCATATATCATAGTCATCACCAAGTACCTGGAATAGCATGTCAGGTGGAAAGCAAAACAAACATATTCAGCCCTCTATTAAAATAATTCCTTCTCTCGCACCAAAAGCGATGATGACTGTAACATGTCTTACGTGTCCGAGACCTGTCAAGAAGCGGAACTTGTAACTGCATGCTGTGTACAGCTGGCGCCATCGAATGCACGGCGAGAACTAAGCCATGGCAGAATCGCAGAAAACTTCACCACCGAGATTTCCCCATTGCTTTCAATATGTGGCATCATCGCGAACGCAATGTAAAATGGCAACGGTGGTAGGAAATCTTAGCTTCTTATATGAGCGTAATACCTGCAGTTTCAAGGCGGTAGGCTTATTTACAATACGGCGCTGAGTCTTTGACTGAGGCTACACGTGCCGGATGGAACGAGCGACTGCTTATCCGCCGCATTCGTGCTTCGCTAAAATGTATAATTAACTCCTACATTGCTGGATGTACGTCGAAAATGGTTGTTTGAAAGTAACTCAAACACTTTTTTTTGTTGCAGCGGCTATTTTCCGCCGTTTTCATAGTCATGCAGACCTATACAAAGTTCAGGCGTTAGTTTCCAGATACTGTAGCTTGCGTGCTGACACACGTTGAATATGTTTGCTCTCATGGCGACTGGATTGAGATTGCTCTTTTTGTAACCAATATTTATTTAGCACAGAAATGCAACCTCATCAACATGATCAGACCACCTGGCCACACGCGAGCAATCTAGTTTAACCTCAAATAAAATAACAGTTTAACCTCAATAGCAGTTCAATAGCAGTTCAATAACCTCAATAGCAGTTTAACCTCAAATAAAATAACATACACTGAAAGTGCGGTCACAGTTTTCCACTCTATTCAATGTCTTTTGTGCCAACGATTGAAGGAAAACGCCAATACACTCGAAGCACTCAGCAAGTAGCCGCACTAGCAGTGCTCAGAGAACTACAACTAAAATGGCGGCAGTGCGGCTTTCGGAAATTCGTGCATGCGCTCGTCCTCTGGTGAGATTGGCATATTGAGAAGATGCGCATGGGGCCCGATTACGCTATCATGTTCTACTTTTGGAGGCGAAGCTCAAGCATCCTTAACTTTTTGCACTGCCCGCTTCAACGCGCCACCTTTGACGAATTGGCGCTGTCATGTGAAGGTTTCCTCATATGACGTCACATGATATGATATCTCTAATTTGGAATCATTGACGTTTGGCGTCTTTCTCCATCCCTCATGTTGATGCCACCACGGGACACTGCCGGACACCGACGATCAATACTTCTTTTTGATGAAGTACCTGAATTTTTGCCTTCAAATGAATGGACAAGGGCGTGAGTTGGCCTTCATTAATTCCTGAGCAACGCACAAAATGACGCAGACATGAAAAGCGTTTTCCTGTACTGTAAGTCTTTCTCTGTGACACCTTGCGCGCTACAATTTTTCCAGGTTTGGTTGTGTCTGCCATCTTGTCTCAACGTTGGCTTGGCATAAGTTTGTTCGTGTCTAAGCTTCACATCAGAATTATAATCACACCATATATCTCTCTCTGCGCGTTGAAGAGGTCAGCTATATCCTTCCCATTTGAAATGAAAAGAATGATCCAAGTGAAATTTGAAACGTTAGACATAACATTAAGCAATACCTCCTGGCAATTCCAACTATAGTAAGGAGCCTCTTTGTGTAGCCCTACGTATACATTATACTTACGGTGTAACCGTCCGAAAATGCACAAAGTGGAAAGTCTATTCTTGAAGGTTGGGTGTTCAAAGGAATATCTCCACTGTCACGTGCAAAGTGATAAGGTGTCGCAGCCTACAGCCCCAGCTCTTACAAGCACTATTACGCTAATATGAACCGATTTGCAGTTTGGCCAGTCATACTCAAACTGGAATAGTTATTAAACGCATGCTTTCAGACAACCAGCTGACTACATAGGGATAAACTGCAAATAATACAGAGCTCGCATAAAGTTAGCAGGTGAACAGTCTCAAGACCCGCAGCGGCAGCGCAGCGGCTTTGACTTCGCACGGTTGAGCTCTAGGATCCAGCAGCAGCGTTTTCATAAGCGTGAAACACACACAAAAAAACAGACCTGCGCTGAACACGTGGCCCAGCCACAGTTAAAGCTGGAATACTGACCTTTCTACAGAGTCTGTTGAACTCTCATTAGGAAACCACAACAAGTACACTTGCAAGTTACAGACATAAATCATAATTTTTAGGAACTATGAAAGCACCCACTATGTCCCTATTCGTATTTCCGCGGAGCTGCAATGTATCGGCTACCAATCTTTAAGGCATTATGTGCATTTGTTTGATGCGGTGGCCGATGACGATGAAAAGTTATGGCTACGGCTTTTGTAATAAGTTGAAACTTTAGATTACCCACGTTACACAGTTCGAATAATGTGACGCATGGCTATTATTTTATTCTACTACCATGTCATACTACATATGCTAACGTTCTTTGCCCAACATAACGCCTGTATACAGGGTCTCATTGGGAAGCATCTTCAATCATTGACGAGGCATTTTGGTAGAATACCCATATACTACGTAGTCGGTTCGGCTTTGAATCACATCCCACCCTGGTTATATTAAAGACGATAGTCTTTCTTGGGGAACGTAGACGTGGTAATTTTAGTCTGCCTGTCTGTCATTTGTCTGTAGTCCGCTCTTAAATATACCTAAAACGTCATGAAATGATACCCCAAACGGCAGACCCCATCCGCAGAGCCCACCAATATTGCTCAAGTTTCAGCGTTCATACTTGTGCGATTGTCAATTAAAAAGCAATTAGTGCACATATCAGACGGACCATAACAACAATTTATTATTTTCTATGTGTTGCTTTATACTATAGAAAGCACACATAGGTAATTCTAGGAACCATAGCATTTACCACACTGCGTGACATTGCAACGCAATGCTCAAAAAGGCAAGTGCATCCAACGCATTCCTAAGACGACACGGTGGTAATACCTGCCCATCGTCTTGCGTTCAACACCTAATCGCATCCGAGACAGCCGACCGCACGCCTTCCCTCGTTTTCGAAGATAAGTGTCAGATAGCGCTCGTGTCTAACATGCCTCGATGCGCTCTTTCGCCTTCGCTGAACAGATCAAGACTCTCTAACGCAGCGCCTCCAGACTACAATTCACCAATTTTGTCGCACAGAACATCAAATAAACGTTTTGTTCACTCTCTGCAGACGCAAGACTATTGTCTTTCGATGAAATTTGCAGTGAAGCATGCAGATATGGGGCCAATTTTTTTATTCCTTTCTGCGATAGTGATACAGATAACGGCGACGATAACAACCCTACTGAAATCGGCTGCTGTTGAGATACTATAAAAGCTCTTGCTGTAAAAAGAAGCTCTGGTATAGAGAGCTTGGCACACCTCGAAAAATTCAAAACAAGTTTCCGAAATTGTTCTTCACTGCTCCGCTGCGTCATGCGTTCTGATCAAGCCAAAATTATGACATCCATAACTCAATAACTTATTTTATTGTAGAGAATATTTTGCGTGGATACAGTAAGAGGTGCAAGGTATACTTGAATGAAGTTGACTATCTGCAGCGTTTGTATATGTATATCTGCCACGACGAAGCCAAAAAAACAAGCAAAGCAGGAAGCTTGAATGTAAATGCTCAATTAGTTTTGTATTTTATGTTATTATTTCATTTTATGACATTATATAGCACATATTTTCTAATATATGTGTTAAATACGTGTTAATTTATTTATATGTTATCATATGTCGTTTAGGCTGTATTAGCATGATAGATTCAATCGAAATTTCAGCCCACTGAATGCGTTTTAGGACTCTATACTACACCCGCTGTCACGGTTCTTTTCTGTTTCGCACAGAGTGATTCGCAACACAATGAAGTCCCAAAAGCAAAGTAAAAATTTTCGGGGAGAAATACCAATATTCTTACGATGAGAACTCTCCCTGTCGTGGTAGTAAAGCTTACATGACCACTTCTGTAGTGAGAATACAGCTTTAGCAGATGTTAGCTCTTTAGTATAGTGACAGCTACTCCTTCCCGCATGTAGGCTATTAGATATTAGGTCCATGGACAAAACATGCCTTGCAAAAAGGGGCACTATTAGGAATAGACAGGCCTATATAAGCAAGTGGTGTACTGCGAAATAATCGAGAAAGCGTCTTAAGTTGATTTTATGTATATAGTGTGGCTTGGCCAAGTCGTGTTTTGGGCCGCTTCGCGTGGGAACCCATTCCGTATCTCTGACGCATTTTCGCAAACTTTGGTGGTATGTGACTGGTGATTAGGCGTACTTGCTTCATTTTTGCATCACTACTAAAATTGTTGCTGTTACCTCTACTTTTGTTGTTGGTGTTTTTGTTCGTAAGCGACCATTCCCCATCATACCTTTCTTAAAACATTGTTTTAAAAATGTGTGACCACCAAGACTGAAAAAGTAGGTTGTATTCGCACCCGAAGAAGACATGAAGAGAGTGACCGCATTCATAGTACACAGAATATCTCTTTACCTTAGAGCAAGCATAAATTTTGAGCATAACCCTTCTTCTGGCTCGCTTCACGTTGGCTGAAAGGTATAGATTGCATAGTTGAGTCTGAAACAGGTGTCTAAAGTAGCGCAAGGTAACTACGCTTTTCCGCTGCACTGCGCTTGCTTGCTTGCAGATGCTGGCCAGGACATATTAAATTATTAGAACAAACAACGTGAATTTGTTTCACATATTGAACCAACCTATAAGTTTCTTGGCTGAGTGGCTCCAAGTAATTCAACAGAATAAATCGTTCAAGCTTTACTTGTAATCTGATAATCACATTGATCAATCATCTCTGTACTTCAAGGGACATTTAACGCAGTGATACGTGGTAAATAGAGGTGCTAGCAATGCGCCAATTTATAGCATAGTTTCTCTTTCCAACATATATTAATCGAATCTAAAAAAATGGGTCATTTGAATCATCCTAATTGATAAGCATTTGGAACAACATCTTTCCTTCCGAATGTTTGGGCAGCAATCACAACTGAAGCATCAACAAATCCCCGTAAGGCTTCAACCCTAAATGTAAAAGAGAAAAAAAAAACAAAGAACGTCAAGTAGTTTGCAGAAAAGATAGGGGGAAGGCAGGAGATAGCTGTTCATACATAATACGAGCAATTATCCCGCCAAAGCGGTACATCTGCGGTTGCAGTATTATTCCTTGCGCTGGTAGCGTCTCACAGATACCATACAAGCAGGCAGGCTGTCCTGGTCTCTCGAGTTTACCACTTCTACGACCACTCCAGTCTCACCAGTCGTCTTCTCCTCCTTGTGGAAGGTTTTTATTAGAGCAAAGTACTTTCTCTCAGATACCTTACATAACATTTTGCGCTGTAATATTTTTTGGTTTGTTCCTCCTCATGCACAATCCACAATAATAATCTAGAAATAGTGTTTAAACACGAACTTATAGAAAGAAAAAGACGTGTGTTTTTTTTCTTGAATCCAGTTTCTTTCATTCATCAATGCCAAGGTGTGTAATGAACGAGGCAGTGCCAGCCGGACGTATAGCAAACAAACACCCGGCATTATTCGTGAGTAAGTAGCATTAGGGTTCCCTCGAGCGGTTAAGACATTACAGCACGCATAGATGCCCGTCTGTCCAAAACTCATTAGCGACCACGCGTTTTCCGCTTCATCATCAAACCGATGTAGCGCATAGATAGAGAACACATATTTAAGAAAAAAAAAAGAAAGCCTGGTTTCACTGGTGCAGCGATTGCCGGGTGGGAACGATGCCCCGGCTGCCGACCTTTCAGTGAGCTGTACTTCATCTTGCGGCCCCACCTAGAGCACTCGAGAAGATGTGCGCAGAGTTGCACTGACCCGCGGGCAGCGTGCTTGCCTGATAAGCTTCGAGAGCGACACAATTAAGGAGGGCCCAAACAGCAGCTCCGCTTGGCACCGAGATGCATCAAAGCCTGGGTGGACGCACGTTCCACTGACCGACTGACAGCGCGGGGCGGACGGAATGCGCCGCCGCCTAACGCGTACTCGTGGCCGCACACCGTCTATCTTTAGGGGGCCCACGACGGGGGTCCCTCCTGCATGCCCGGGTCCTCTGTCAAGGTCGCCTCGAAGGGCCGCTGCCCTGATGAGCGCCGCAAACCTTTGCCTGGCCTCCAGCTTGCAGATTTTCAGTTTAGCTTTCAGTTTCGTTGCGCTCCATTAAAGTGTTTGGTTGTTGCGACCCAAGCAACGTGTGTGCCATTCCACTGAACGCACACTATCTGTTTCACGTTTGTGTCTGTGGTCGTACAACCACTCATTCGGCACCCTTCTTGTGGGAGACACTCTGAAGCTTTTGTTTTGGTTGTACGCTTCCTGCGCATTTTCGTCCAAAGTTTCTGGGTGTTTGCAGACATGCAAGCGTGGTCGTGTTCCGTAGACTGTGATACGGCTTGGTTTGGGAATGACGTGATCAAATGTTACGACATTCCATTAGTAAAGTGGGGCTCCCTGGAATTCGGCCTCTCTGGAATTTTTAGATAAGATAAATGTCTGGACAGGACGCAATCCATTTTTATTACGTGAGTAGAATGCTGTGGGAGGTTCTCCGGTAAACAACAACAGAGGTCGGATAAATATTTTCTTGATGCGCCCTGTCTTTTTTCTGCTTTTTATTAATTTGATATACTTTTCTAGCTTTAAGCTTTCAATTTAAAAACTGCTGCTGAGATTCTACATCAAAAAGGTCGGTTAAACGTTTCATGTACATGCTCCTATTTGATTGACATAATACATAAGATCCGCAAGAAAATTGGACAGCAAATTTAGTCTGCCTAACTAGCATTATTATAAAATAAAGAAATAAATATTAGGTGCACCTTACTGGGCTTTCATACAAGGGTGATGAAAGTGGTAAGACTGTAAAGGAGGATTTATATGGTGTTTGGAGTTTGCCACAAAAATAAAAAGAACTCGTTTCTCGCCTTTGTTGCTGGCTGATGAGCCAGCCTCCACTATAAAGAAACGTCTCGACGTACGGTGCCCAGATTATGCTTACTGGGACATTATAATGAGCTGGCTCATCCCCTATTCACTAAAAGATAAGTCTAGTATGATATAGGTCAACCCCTGTATATTGAACTATTGGGAAAATATTCGAGAATAGGCTCAGCCCCACATTTTGAGATACTTCTGACGTTTCAGACTCTCGCGAGCAAAAGCAAAATCATTGAGACATGCATTCATTATTCAAGGTTCACACCAGTCGCACCTAAATACGGGAGGCATGATCTGTGTCAAGTCCAGAGCCATTGCGTTCGCATAAGCACGCATCAAAGCAGTTGGTTCATTCCGCTGTCTAACTCATTGCCTTTGCTTTTCTTGTGTTCGTGAGGTGAGTGATGAGTTCTGCATGTTTAGGTAATTATTACCTCGGAGCATTAGCCAGAACAAAATCCCATTGAGTGATTATGCTTTTGTTGATGATGCAGTTTCCTTTCAACAGTTTCATATAATGACAAAATATCCTGACTAACTGTGCCGGCGTGTACATCTGCGGTTACTGTCTGAAATGCGGTCGGTAACACTGAAGGTTTTTATTGAGTTCCTGGTGTTGCCTTGTAGAGGCGAAGTTCCTTTTAGTTTAACCTTGTCCTGCGTCAGGCGCAACCGCCAGTATCAGACAAACTGACAGACAGAAAGACATGTAAACAAACAGACAGGCGGACGCCGGGACATATGGACGCACGGATCGACGAAAGCGTGAATGAACGGGTGGATGGACAGTCAAGCAAACAGACGGACGGACTAACGCGTGGAAGGACGGACGGATGCACGAAAGAACGCACGAATAGATGGATAGACGAATGCACACACAGACAGACAGACAGACAGACAGACAGACAGACAGACAGACAGACAGACAGACAGACAGACAGACAGACAGACGAGCAGAGAGACAGACGGACGGACAGATGGACGCTTCGCCTCCCTTATCATCATTCACTCTTTGGATATGCAGTTTCTTTTTTTTTTGAGGTGAGAAATTTTGGTACAACTATCAATTTCCTATCAACTATTCTAGCTGATATTGCTTCAGAAACGGCGCTCATGAAAAGTAATGGGGTGAAATTCCGACAAAAGAAGGAGAAATTCGACCGAAGTTCAATAAAAACGGTACTACATGTAACTAACAGTATTTTTGACGTACATTTATGCATGCGATTTCGAACATGTTTACAAAGTGTCAGTCATAATTTTGGCGTTCCGCAATATCTTCTAGTGTTAATAGAGGCTCGCGCGTACCCTGTTAATGCAGTAAATTATCGTGCGTCCACGCAAGCCCCACAGCACGGGGCTTGGGCATCTCTCAGCAGGAAGGTCGTGGGAAAATTTCGACCAATGGGCTTTTTTTGCTTTCATGTTTTAATTATATTGTGATGGGAGTTTGATGGTTGAGGGTTCGAGTTTACGTGGGAGCGTGAATTTTCTCATAAAGTTTGCCAAGTGCTTAACACAGCAACAGCTCCATTACGGCTTCGCGAATGCTTACTACTGTAACGGCTAGTAATCAATAAATACGTGAAAGAGGGTAGTTCACAGGGGAAAAATACAATCAAGAAGGTTGACCACGAAAAAGGCTGCCTGATAGGAGCTTGAGCGCCAGTGACCAATGCGCGGTGGAAAGCACAGGTACACCACTAACATACTCTAGCAATTCTGGGGTGTACACACGAAATTCCTAAAACAAGTGACTGCATATACGTACCATATATATATATATATATATATATATATATATATATATATATATATATATATATATATATATATATCTATATATATATATATATATATATATATATATATATATATATATATATATATACTTAAGTAGATTCTCCGTGCAAACGGTAACAACGGAAGTGTTTGAAACAGCGTCCCAAGGCTCCATGCAGCGAGGCAGCGCGGAAGAGAAAAGGCTTCTCAAAGAGCTGTCTCGCTTCGAATAGATACCAGGCAGTGTCACAAAAAGACGAAATGGGCGTTTAAAGAGAACAAAGGGAACGCTATTTTGTTCTTAGAATCAGTGTTCGGGGGTTTTAGTTGTGTATGCGGTGGCTGTATGACATATCGGGCTTACAACCATTGCTTGGATAGTAAGAGAGATAGATAGAGCGATTCTATCTCTATTACTCGCCGATCAATGGTTATAAGCCAATGGTGCAAGGAATTCATACAGAAAAGTACGAGAACAGGCCCTAGACACCCACTCGAGGCACTTACACAGCATTAAGTCTCCAGTGTGATTTGGATGGGTGTGGTTCAGATCGCTCACATATTTAGCCTCAATATTAGCGTGCAACTTGCAATGCAATTATCCAAGTTCAATCATTTTTTTGAATTTCATATATAATGTATATAATAGATATACTTGAGTTTTAAGTTTAATCAGTATTGAGTACATGTAAAGAATATTGTCGTGCGGGTACAGAAAAAGATCCCGTAGTGTAAGCACTGCAGGAAAAATTATTATATTGTTAAAAACACTGCTCAACAGCAACTTTTCCCCATATATTTTCGCCTTATTTTTTGCTGTCTCTTATTTTCTCATTTTTCTGGTTTTTCTGTCTTTTGTAACTGTTTATTTCTATTTATTTTTCTCTCTGTGCGTATATTTCTTTCTTTTTCTCGCTCTTTTTGTGTTGAATTCTCTTTCTACCCTTTCTTACCCTGTCCTTTCTTCATATCATTTTCTTGGTGTCATTATTCGATTTTCTATTTTTATATTTATTTTATATCTTTCTTTTCTGCCTCTCTGTCTGTTTCCCCTTTTTTCATATGCTATGCTTTACTCTCTCTACTATTCTAGCTTCTTTCCTCCACCATCCCGTTTCCTTTCTCTACCCTTGCTATGCCATACAAGGCTACACAAAGGTGTTCTCTGGCATCAATTTTTCGGACATTCTAAACAGAACAATCAGAAGAAAATTCCAAGCCCGCGCGGAAGGTACAGCACAGTCACAGGAAAAGCTAGAAAAGCGGTCTTTCAGAGCCTTTTCTAAACACTTATTGGGTAACTGCTGCAAGCACACTTGCTGGGTACCCACTACGGAATTAATGATATTTTATTGCGATACCACATATTTGGACACTCTCGGCTGGGTCTTGCCGCCGGCGCCAGCGTCGACATCGGCGTCACTCAGCGTATATGTATACGTATCTATATATATGAAAATGCAAGAAAGAGGAAAAACCATAAAAAGACTCCGGTGTGTGGTATCGCACATACGTCCTCCGACTCGTGAGTGCGAGGCGTTAACCACCGTGCCATCGAGGAGTACGACGTCCAACGTTCAAATGGCAAGCTACTTATACTTACCAATTACCGCTACTGAAGGGCATCTCGGGGGGGGGGGGGGTGTTTTAAGTATTACCAGAAAGAGGGCACAATAAGCGCACGTCACCACATCGCGTTGTGGCTAGCGCTCTAATCTCCCACGCGTACTTTGCGCCGCGTAGAGGAGGGGAGCTATGCTTCCTCGCGCGTCCTTATCTCGCTGGAGTGAGGAGGGGAGGATCGTACTTGTTGGCTGGCCTCAGGCTTTACCTGGAACGATTCTGTTGTAGTTACTGGGCGCTCGATGGTCACTGCAATCATTGCAGCCTCCGTTTGCGAGAAGCGCGTGCTTTTCAGGCACAGTGCACAGAGATGCTTATTCACGTTCATCTGTTCTTGTGAGTATCTTTTGTGCATCTCTTTTGCGTTAAAAACGTAGGGCACGTTTCGATCTGATTTCCATTCTGAACGGGACGTTCCAATTTGTTGCTATTGCATTCATTGCTTCACCTTTGCGGCACAGCTGTGACTTTTTTTTGGGGGGGGGGGGGGTAGTAGGCCGGCATTTGCAATGCTATTCTTTGTCAATCTTTTGAGAAGCATGGTATCTGCTAAACACTTGCTAGAAGTTTTGTGCGAATCGTTCATGCACTGCGATAAAAATTCATGCCTGAAGTGGGTATGCGCCATAGTTAGTAGGTGATTAAAAACAAGTATTTTTGGTCGTCTACGCCGGCTGGTACGAAGCTTCTGTCGGTCCTAGGCCTCAGTCCGGCGCTCGCAGAAGATCACCGTCTTCAACTACCAGATGAACAGCGTACTGGCATCCAGGCCTCTCCGTTTCCGCGAAATGTCCATCCTCAGCACAACGTAGGAAGGCGCCGGGCTAGGGCCATAACACTTCTGAAGAACATCTGGAACGATCGTCATTCAGTTTGTTTTGTCGATGACGCTCAGTACGGTCGCTCAGCTAGGTTTTCTGTTATTTCCGTCAATCATATGGGCTCTATTATCAATGCTGCGCAGTTCGGGACTCTACTCTCTCAAGAGCCGAACAGTTGGCTGTAGCCCTTGCCCTTTTGGATGACAGTAGATCGCAAACCTTCGCCGACTCAAGGCCAGCGGTCAAGGCTTTCGCCTCTGGTTCCGTCTGTACTAAAGTATTTAAACTACTTGAAAATAGGACACTTTCTTCACATACCATCACCTGGTTTCCTGCACATCTCGAACCCTTACTGGACTCTCAAGTAAACCTGAATGACACTGCTCACTGCCGGGCACGCGCACTAACCCTCCGCGCTGGGGAGGACGTAGGTCCGCAGGTTGGCAGTGAGATGTTCAGGGACACTTTATTTACATTCAGTGAAGGGGCTGAACACTACCAGTTGAGTAGGCGGTCATTTGCTCCACCACACAACAAGTTCGTCACTGCTCGTCACTTCGCCTGTCATAGTTATTACATGCCCCACAGGACAGGTTGGAGTCTGTGTTCAGGGAGTGAAGGAGATGATGAAAAAAAAAGAAGAGAATGAAGAAAGCTAGTACAGGTTCTTGAAGATTATAGCTTGTTGACTAACGGTATATCAAAAAGCTGAATGGCTCTGCTGTAAAAAAATCATGAATTTAAAAATGATGGTAATGTTTAGCGCCTGAAATAGCTAGTGCAGTTTGGATGTTTTATCCGACAGAGCATCCATGACAGGGCAAAGGTAATACCTAAACTTAATGCTGACCGGTCTTTTTCAGTGTTTTCAAGAGTACGGGCTACTCAAATCATGACAATACATCTCAGGTCAATGTGCATATATCAATGCTGTTAACCTGCAACCTAATATTACCCTATAGCTCCAGTTTGTCTCTTGCGATATAAACTAATTTTGCAGAGTTACAGAATGCAAATATTACTATTTTGTTTTGTGAAATAGGATGCTCTTGTCAATTCCTAATATAGAATACTTAAGCACTTTTAATTAAAACATGCTTGATACAGTATCTGCAGCTAAACTGTTTCTACTTCGGAGGTTGCCTAAAAATTACTATTGAAAGAAAAAATTGCTTTATTTATTCAAAAATGGTTATAAATAGAAATAATATACAGAGCAATCAAACAAAACGACCGGAGCTAAAGTTTTGATTTACACTTATCAAGAGGTGAAGGTTACGATCTCTCAATTTGCCTCATACCAACCCTGTGTTTGCGGAAACAATTACATGCCGGGTCAACACTTCCTAGCTATACGCATCTCATGGCATACCAAACTCGTTAAGCTATATCCCACTTAAGATACATTCATCGAAGTTTAACTCCCCCAGTCATATTGCCAACTTCAAACTAACGTTGCACTTTTATTTTCCTTCACAACCGGCGCTATACAGTCATTACCTTTTTCTCAGCTTACCTTCAATGCCATCGACTGAGAACGTTGATGTAATGTATTGTGTTGAACGTGAGGGCATACGCATTGAAATGTAGTGTCTAAAGAGACATTGAGTTCGTTTCTGAAACTGCCAATATTTATGAATAAATTGTATTTCATTTATTGGATGATCGTGCGCTGTTCCTCGTGCATGCGTAACCAAAATAGCAAACAGACCTTTGTCGTTATTGGAGCTACAATGGGCGAAAGCTAGGCGGATATGCAGATAAATATGATTGTCATGCACATTGACTTTAAAATTAGGAGATATAATCTATCAAGTAGCCGGGAATCAGACAGAACAGTCGCAAGCCTAGCAAATCAGTTAGGCAAACTTTTAAACTAATTGTATAGAGACAGTTCGAGGACAGCTTGTACAAAGACAGCTTGAGCACAATCTTGAAAAAATAACTGCAACCAATAAGAATAAAACGAAAAAAATATTGTGTAAAATGAAATGGACTATCAGATATATATACATACATAGTCTGTAGCCTACCCTCATATTTTGTCTTATAAAAGTGCGTATTAATATAAATTATTGGGAGATAAGTAGGGAGGCCTTCTAAATAATAGATAAATTACCTTTTAATACTGTGGTTTTTTTTTTACAGGAGAGGCGAGTTTGTGAATAGTTCCAGAATGTTTCTTAAGACCAGTGGTTCTTCAATGTGCGCCTAATTTTAAGTGCAGTCACTCTTGCACGTCATCTTTATATAAACATGACCATGTATCTAAGCAAAAAAAAAACGGTGGAACCTCGCCTCCATACCACTGTTCTTGCGCAAGTCCTACGACTAAAAAGGATTGCTACAATATCTTGGATTAGTTTCGGCTACTTTGATTCCCCACGGAGCTCAGAAACCTTCACTGGCTCTTGTAAATTAGAATTGATTGATTGATTGATATGTGGGGTTTAACGTCCCAAAACCACTACATGATTATGAGAGACGCCGTAGTGGAGGGCTCCGGAAATTTAGACCACCTGGGGTTCTTTAACGTGCACCCAAATCTGAGTACACGGGCCTACAACATTTCCGCCTCCATCGGAAATGCAGCCGCCGCAGCCGGGATATGAACCCGCGCCCTGCGGGTCAGCAGCCGAGTACCTTAGCCACTAGACCACCGCGGCGGGGCTAAATTAGAATTGCGTGACCTAATATACTGTCGTACATTTGATCGTGGAGGACTTATTTCAAAAGTAATCAATACGGTATCAGAATATAATACTCGTAAAATACAGGACCCGCACTCACAAAGATTGTATAATAATAGTTGCGCGATAAAGTAAATTATGGATATATTAGCCATCGTGACCTATCAAGTGGCCAGAAGGAGGTACGAAGACGGGCTTTGTAAATACTGCTCTTGCTTATGCACAAAAAACGCAGGTTCACTTTTTCATAAAACTATCCCCTACAGATTTCAATACATTTATTACAATACTACTCTTTATCACGTGTTGTCAGTAGTCTGTGCCGGATTCTATGCTTATTATTGAGATCAGGAGGTCAGAGCT
The DNA here is from genome assembly GCF_043290135.1 of Rhipicephalus microplus. Taxonomy (NCBI): domain Eukaryota; kingdom Metazoa; phylum Arthropoda; class Arachnida; order Ixodida; family Ixodidae; genus Rhipicephalus; species Rhipicephalus microplus. Next base: position 199,981,697 of record NC_134710.1, on the reverse strand, counting down.
CATAAGAAATCAATATGCCAGAGAAAAAGGTTTGGTTATACGATCGACAAAATCGATTGTCCATTTTCCTCAGTACCATTTGTCATTGGCCTCCTACTTTCGGAATGAATATTCAGAGTAGCATGTTCTTACAAATAATGCTTGAAAGAGAGAGAGAGAGAACGAGAGGGTATAACTTCATTATTTCCTGGAGGTTGGTAAGCTGGGCTTCCACTTAGGAGCTATTAGAGAGACCGTGTCTGCTCCCAGTTGCTGGTGCGACCCGCGACGGAGCAACGCAGTTTATGAATGCAACCGAATGCCTTATTTCGAGGTCATGACCGCACTATTGCTGATCAATTCTGGACATGTCCTTAGGATGTAATTCCGCGTTAGTCTGGTCTCAGAATCTTGACATATAGGTTAGTTGAATATAATGCAGCTATATGGGGTATGTTCACGTTTGCAGCTGCTGCCTTTGAAGTTACTTGGCCCAATTTAGCTTGAGATCAGGTGGAGGCTACTACCAAATTTGCATTAGATAATACTGAGAAATGTTAAACATTTTAGTGAGCTAATATTTCCATTTCTATACAGCTGCGAAACTATCTTTTCGGGTGGGTGCTTCTCATGAGACGACTCGAAACATGAGACGCGGAGCTACGTTGTGCGCCATTTCATTCGGAATAAACCTGAACGCGAGGGCAGACACAAATAATACTTGCACGAACAATTTTGCGTTTATAGACTTAGTTCAGGTAAAAAAAAAAATTGCGCTGAAATAGAAAGGACACCACAAAGAAGGAACACTTAAACAGATCGAGCGCAATCTGTTCTATTTCAGCGCAATTTTTTTACCTGAATAGAATGAACCAACTAGCCCCTCAAGACGTCCTGATAGACTTAGTTCATCAAAAGAACAGTCCTCAGTTGGCAAAATTTGAATTTTTGTAGGGCTAAACAGTCCCTCATGATCAAAATGTTTTTACCTGATATGGTTTAAAATAATGGGTTCTTTTCCCCCAACCTCGCACGAAGGGAAACTATAGCACCACTTTCACTTAGGAACGTTAAAGTTCAGGAGTTCTTCAGCTACATCTTTATTTTTTCAAGTAGTCTCCTTACTCGAGGTAATTTCTTGCTTAGTCATACCTTATGGCACTAGTCTCTATTCAGTTCCATCAAGTGTAGTGAGAAGGTATTCATTGTGCTAATGGACAGTCGCAAAATGCACTAGGAACACTTTTCTATGCAACAACTCAAATTTGTCACTATTTTTTACCGCAATGGAAGATTGACGCATGGGAAACTTCCTTTCAAATACGTAGTTTCATGGATTTGCATCCCCGCTACAGATTCCTAAGATAAGCATGTATGGCGTTCGTCAATGCCTTTCCGTGACTTTAAAGACGTTTTTCGCCAGTTCGCAAGGCTATATACGAATCTTTTCATCACTACTGAGGAGAGAAATAGCCACTTTGAGCTGCCTACTTCCGAACGCAGGAGAGTGTCTGCTATTGTACTATTGAAAGAAACAGCAAAAAATAAAATACACGAAAAACTGCTACGGAATAGACAAAGGCGAAGCATCAATGGTGGGCTCGACAATGTGTGACGCACGTTTCGGAAGAAAAGAGTTTCTCTGGTGGCAATGTGGTAGGTCCGTTGCTGTTTTTAGAGCTCACACAATTCGTTGGTGAAAAAAAAAGGAGCAGTGCTTCCTGCCTTCGGAATGAATGCAACACAAAAGGCAAACGCTGCATATAACTTTGGAAAGATTTCGTGTCCACTGCCTAGTATTCTTTTGGTTATGGCTGGCATACTGCTCACAAAGGTTTGAAAACGCAGAGTTGAGTGCATAACTTTTCAAACGTGCTTTATTTGCTTTGTGACTTTGTGTGAGTGAGCGCTTGCGAAAAGTAAAGTTATAGTTTTTTTCTGGCATGTTATGCTAAGATATTTTTACATGTAAGATACTTTATTTACTAGTAAATATTGATGCCGTTGTTACGCAGAAATTCTTAATCGCCTATACCATTATACATATCTCCCTCACTGACTTTTATTTGTCTGGCATTGCCTGAACAAATATGTGTGAAAGTACCAGCGGCCTCACCATAAGGAACAAAAAATTACAACGTTATTTTTGACTATATTTCTTGATTGCATACAGGTTTGTGAAATGCTTGCAGTTCATCGTGGATAACCTACATGAGTGCACTAGCAAGCTCATTGGCTGTAGTTAACAGTGTCCACTCTATAGGCTCGTTCGGCCGTATAGAATCTCCGCTAATTTCTACCAATCTTGCGTCCTTTCTGCTTTTGCACAGCATGACAGATGATGAGCGTTGACTTCGTGAAACTATTAACAAAATACATTTGGCTGATTGCTTTCGTTAGAATTTGTAGCTAGCTATCTTTTGGCTAGATATTATTTAATGAACAACTGATATGACCGGCCAAAATAGCATTTTCAAGAAATAAAAATTGACAGACAACGGAGAGAGTGAAGGTGCAGAGAATGGTATTTGCGTATTTCTTAAGGAAATTGTAGTAATTGTAATATATATGCCAAGAAAGTAAAGAGGGCGAAAAGAGAACTTGCTGCTAGCAGGTTCAAGACTGCAACGTTCGGACAACGCTCCCACTGCTCCACTAATTGAGCTATGGGAGCGGACGTTATCCTATCCGCATAAACGGGAATTTCTCTTGCTAAAACACACACACACACACACGCACGCACACACACACGTACACGAACACACACACACGCGTGCGCACACACACATACACACACACGCACACACACACACACGCACACACACATACACACACACACACAAACACTTACACACTGCTGTGTGTGTGGTGCGTTGTCAGTTTAGTCGCACCATTAAAACTTAGCATGGTAAGCTAACTAGCCCGCCAGCGTGCTTTCACATTTCTGTGCATACATACCTCGAAGTGTTAGCCGACGCCAAATGAAGTCTTGACACCAGATGTGAAATAATTTTTTTTTTTTTGCAAATGAGAGTCACGAACGCGTGACGGTAGTTTGGTAGAGCAAGGGGTGTGTCATCCGAAAGTTGCGGGTTTGGTTCCTGCAGGCAGCAAGTTGTCTTTTCGTCGACTTACTCTCTTAAGATTTATATAGTAAATAGTAGACTACCGCTAAAAGAGCCTCCAAAACGTCATTATATATTCCTCGGCTTCGCTGTCTGTTGGTGTTCACAGAGGTTGCGTCAAGCAAAAAAGCGAGCTCTTAAATTCAATTCTTACTTTCGCCCATGCAGGGTCGTGCAAAATCAAGCTCATATTGATAGTATTGATCCCTAGATCTATTTATAACGAAAGCATTTTCATTCTCAATGTATACAGCAGCCCTAAGGACTTCAGACAGCGCTTCAAGGTTTTTCTATCCAAGGCCATACAGTTGTCCAGAGATTCCCCCCTGATTGTAGCGGGTGACTTTAATGCACCCTATCATGCTTGGCGCTATCCGTACGACACTCATAAGAGGGAGGCCCTGTGGAAGGAGGCGTCGAACCATGACCCAGTACTCGTAACAGACCCTGCGTTTCCTACAAGTTGTGGCACTTCGTCTAATAGGGACACAAAACCAGACCTCACTTTCGTCCGGAACGGGGCGGAGGTGAAGTGGTCTAACCTCAACGTGGATTTTGGCAGCGACCATTACCTCCTCACTTGTGTGCTGCAAATTGGACAAAAAAGACCACGTAAGTTCAGAGTGACTGAATGGGACTTGTTCCGCAAAGTAAGAGAAGAAAAGTCTGAGGATGAGGAGAAGCTTGACCTGGAACACTGGACGCTACAGATAAGAGACGGCATCCTGGCTACCACCAAGGAAGTCACCACGGACCTGCTGTCGAAAAAAGGGACATCATCTTCTCGAAGCCAAACAGTCCCTCCTGGCCAGGTGCAAAAGGCAGCGCCTCAATCGCTGGCTTCGCAAGAAGATTTTCAAGGTGAACAGAAGCATTGAGGAACACTGTAAGGTCCTCTTTAAACAACAATGGTACAATATTTGCAATTTGGTAGACGGGAAGAGGCGCAGAGCAGGTCCTTGGAACCTCCTAAAGCACCTGTCGGATGACAACAACGCCAAATCGAACCAGAGGTGCACGCTGACTCGCACAATTCATGCAGCTAGACAAGAACCCTCGGACAATGAGGTACTGGCAGAACTGATTGGGAAGTACTTGCCAATCGCTTCAGGCCCACCACCTCCGGCTCCCGTTTACCGAGGGGGTGCTTTACTAGAACGGGACGCAGAATTTGAAAGTGAGGAGATTAGAAAGCATGACTTAAATAGCAGGTCAGCCCCAGGTCTTAATAAGATCATCATCAAGGCTTTAGAAACCTGGATGACAGGTCGGTTGAGTACCTGACGGATACCCTCAACCAGGTGTGGAAGAGTGGCAGTGTCCCAGAGATGTGGAAGACGGCCACCACCATCCTCATCCCCAAACCGGGCAAACCTCCCAGACTTGACCAGCTCCGGCCCATCTTCCTGACATCATGCGTAAGTAAGGTGACTGAACATGCTATCCTGAACAGGGTTACCCGATACCTAGAAAAAGGCGCCATTTATCCCCACAACATGACAGGCTTCAGGGCGGGCATCTCGACGCAAGACGCCATGAAGCTAATAAAATACCAAGTTATTGATACAAACACAGGGGACAAAATAGTCATATTGGCACGGGACTTATAGAGGGCCTTTGACAATGTTCTGCACCAGTTCGTGCTGAGTCCGATCTCAAGCCTTGGGTTTGGCAAGTGCTTCCACGACTACATAAAATTATTCTTGACTGACAGAAAGGCTATACTCACAATGGGCGATCTTGTTTCGGATTTAGTAAAGCTTGGGTTCAGATGGACGCCACAAGGCTCAGTACTATCCCTGATTCTCTTTAACCTCGTCATGACTGGTCTGTCTCAAAGACTCTCCGAAGACAATGGCATTATTCATACCATCTATGCTGACGACATCACCATATAGTGTACCAGTGGTAGCGATGAATGAACAGAGGCTGTGTTACAGGAAGCTACTAAGTTAACGGAAAGCTATCTTAAACCAACTGCTCTTCGGTGCTCGCCGCAGAAACCGGAACTGCTTCTGTATAGGCCCAAGCGCAGGGGCCCCAAACCAAAAAGGTGGAAGTCATTAGAGAATACTGAAATCACTCTTAGGACAGGTGAGGGCAGCTTGATCTCCAGAGGCGACTCCCTCTGAGTTCTGGGTATGAACATCCAGTCGAACATCTCCAATAACGAGGCGGTCACAAGTCTCACCAAAAAACTGACAAAATGCCATCTGATTAATAAGAAGGGTTGCCTACTAGCAAAAGGGACTGGGAGAAGATAACCTTGTAAAGTTGGAGCACGCCTTCGGTATGTGCCGTTTCACCTACGTTGCAGCCATGACCAACTGGCAGAGCTGAGAGCGCGATAAGCTCTACACGTTAATCAGAAAGGCTATCAAGAGAGCTGTCGGGCTTCCTATGTACACAAACATGGATATACTGTTCCGTCTCGGCATGCACAACAGGCTGGAAAAAATGGCAGAGGCACTGGAGAAAGCGTGATTCGCCAGGATGCCAACTACGCGTTCCGGTAGAATCATGCTGCGGGAGCTGGGGATTCCATCGATGGAAACCAAATCTCGTTTCTACAGCATTTTTCGTCAACAGCTAGAACAAATCACCGTTGTCCCCACCTCATGAAATGTTCACCCGGAGCACCACGAAAATAGAAGGTAGGCTAGGGCAAAGGCTCTACTACAAAACTCTCAAGAACATGCCGGGGACTGCTGCTTCATCGATGTAGCCCGATATTCCGAGGGGAAGGCGTATGCGGCAGTGAGCATGAACCACGAGGTTGTGTCACCAACTCGACAATGGTCGAGACGGTGGTGGCTGAAATATCAGAGCAAGTGGGGATTGCGTTGGTCTTGCTAGGTAACAAGAGGTTCACAATTTAAAGCGACTCGAGATCAGAGGTCCGAGCATTTGCCAAGAGAACAATATCAGAACTAGCTTTGCGAACTCTTCGGGACAAAGACATCGAGCCACATACACTCGTTTGGTTCCCAGCTCATATGGGACGCATTGAGGGAGCCCCGCCCAATCTCAACGAGTCAGCCCACATTGCTGCGCGAGGAGTAGTAAACCGCGTAGCTATGGGGCAACGCGGCGCTGATGTATTGCAGAACCGTGACCCTCTAACCTGGTATAATAAATTGACAAAACATTTTTACATGGCACGGACACAGTACCCGTCACCACACAGAAAACTAAGCCGACCTCACGCTCTGACACTCAGGCTTCTTCAGGTTGGGGCGTACCCTGATCCCGAGCTATTGAACAAAAATTATTCTGAAACACAGCCAGCTAATACATGTTCCTACTGCCACGATATAGCTACTTTAGAACATATGCTCTGGCTGTGCCCTGAGTTACGCTGCGGGGAAGTCATCACGCTGTCTAAATGGGAGGGTGCTGTTGGAAGCTGCGGACTTGAACGGCAACTATGGGCAGTTCATCGGGCCCGCGACGCAGCAGAGAGACTTGGTGTTCCTGTTTAAACGTGGGAGCGGCCCGCAACGTCCTAAAGCACGTTCCGAAGCACCAAATAAAGTTCATCCATTCACTGATCTATAAACCCTGAAAACTTCAAGGAACGAACAAAGCGTGACCCGCTACAAATGAAATAGTCTAACCAGGCATTGAAAGAGCAATAATTGGCTACAGATTGTAGGTGCGATAGCTAAAGGTCTTTTTTTATTTTACAGCACCCTCCACAAATTTGCGCGTAAGGCTTGGCCGAGTAAGCTGTGCTGATCACTGTATCCCCCCCCCCTTCACAGAAACCTTATACTCTAAAATTGCTCTTAAGAAATTATTATAGCTAATTGTGATAATCAACATATTATTAGCATGTTGAGAAGCAAGGTTTCAACCCTAACCATAAGGTATATTAGCGCATGTATTATGGCAGTGATATTATTATGCTTATTACATATCAGTTTAGGCATCCAGGAAACAGTGCATATATTGCAAATGCATGTTAAGGGAAAACACTTACTACATGCAGACTAGGTAACAATTTGTGGAGACCCTCTTTGTCATCAATGCAGTGCCCGGGTGGTACATCATTTATAGAGAAAATTATTACCATGGTACATAATTAAGACAATGAAAAAGTGCATGGTCAAGATTATTTCAGTTCCTAATTATCAAAGTCAGTTCTAGACGGTGGGTGCACAAGGTATGAAGAGAAGACAAGACATGCACAATGTTTTCAGTAAAAAAAAGAACATAGCATTTTTAAAATTCAAACTCCCCCCCCCTCCCTTTCCACCGGTGTGTCAGTGGACGCGACGGATTGCAACGAGTATTTTGGTATTCCGATCACTCAAGCTCAATGAAACTCCGCTAACCATGCCCTGGTAAGTTCAATTATCCCACAGAACACAAAGTATTCTATGTTTGCCATGAATAGTCATATAGACCTTTTATGACGTTAGGTATGTCTATGACCTTATGCCGTCAAGCGTGGGAACTTCAAGGCAGCATTGGTAGCTGTCCTATGTTTATGTGATTTTTCCTGGCTTAGGAAGCGTCATCTAGCCTCAAGAGCAGTATAATGGTATTTTGCAAGCCATTCATATTGCAGCCGATTGATTGATTGATTGATATGTGGGGTTTAACGTCCCAAAACTACTCTATGATTATGAGAGACGCCGTAGTGGAGGGCTCCGGAAATTTAGACCACCTGGGGTTCTTTAACGTGCACCCAAATCTGAGCACACGGATATATTGCAGCCGGAAAAGTAAGGATAGCTAGAGGGGGGGAGGGGGGTTGGGGGAGAGGTTTTCTGAATTTTTGGTGGTTGGGTTGACAAAACATTATTCCCGAGTTTATATCACCACCTTGCTGCAACATACAACATGTTAACAGTCTAACAGCGTCCATTACTGTGCAAATTTTTCAACATACATGCTCCGCGGCCTTGTATACATTGATATGACAGGTCTTTTCCTCATGTTAAGCATTTGGTGATGCTCTATCTGTGTTACGGCCCATCTGTGCATATGTGTGTCGGCTTGTATGTGTGTTTGTGTGTGTGCGTGTGTGTGTCATAGATTCCTTGGAGAATCTGCATGGTCAAATATTTTTAATCTTTTTTGAACGGCTTTCATCATCTCCATTCCCAACGTCGTACACATAATAACGAGTGAAAAGTAACAGGTCAAACATGTAACGGGCTGAAAACTTCAATATTGATTTTATTAATAACGGATTCCCCGCCGATGGGTCGAAAGTAATTGTAGCTCACATAGATTTACACTGTAGCATTGTTTTCATTCGCGACTAACCTTAATGGAGACTTCAACGTATAATTTACCAACGCAGATTAGAAGCGTTACTCAAATAAAAATTGGCAGATGTCACGTGCAATGGGAATTGAAGATATGCGAAGCACGAAGCAGGAAGGTTGATATGTCACTTCAAAGTCAGCACAACGTTATGAAGAGGACGGGCGTAGTACACACTCCAAACAAGTAGATATGTGCACTTACGTATCTAGATACGATGTCAGTATGCTGCTTATAGTCGCTTAACGACGGCACCACTAACATCTGCAATAGCAGCACCAGCAGTGGTAGGAATGTAAGTTATGCAGGACATGACTTCTCTGTAACGATTATCATGCTTGCGCCTGGCATATTTGTTGATCTTCCATTCAAGCCATGCAATACAAAATTTGGTATATGGGAAGCCAGTAAACGGCCGCGAGCGCTATGAGCATAGCATGTAGTCATGTTTTACATGACACACTTGTCCTAATTATCATATTTGTATGTAGCACTTACCTTCGTCGTCCATTCGCGTCACGTGATACCAAATTTAGTACATGTGAAGCTGGTGAAACGGCCGCGAGGGGATTATGAGCAGGGCATGTAGTCATGTTTTTGCATGACACACATGTCATGAATGATTCCCCTGTTTGCTCCAGTCATATACCTTCGTCATCCATTCACATCACGTTATACCAAATTTGGTATATGGGAAGCTAGCGAAAGTACCGCGAGCGCATTATGAGCATGGCGTACATTCACGACTTACATGACATGCATGTCATGATTTCCACGCTAGGACCTGTCACCTATGTGTGGCATGCAGACATGTCATACCATACGAGTTTCGCAATGTCTTATGTGTAACAAACCACCGCAAGAGCAGCAAAACCATGACATACAACTCATAACATTCATGACATACTTTTTATAATTTTCAAGTTATGACATAGTCATAACTTCAAAATAAGTGAGCATGTGTGTCTCTAGTCACCTATGCCCGTCATTCAGCCATGTTCCATACCAATTTTGGTATAGATGTCATCAAAACGGCTAGAAGAGCTAAATGTCGTAGGTGGCTAGATAGATAGATAGATAGATAGATAGATAGATAGATAGATAGATAGATAGATAGATAGATAGATAGATAGATAGATAGATAGATAGATAGATAGATAGATAGATAGATAGATAGATAGATAGATATGGCGAAGTCACCGAAGTTCGCTAAAATGTGCTTCGCATTTCATAAGCACACGTGTGCTTTACTTTACCGTCAAGTCTGACATCCATGACTTTGTGATATTGAAAAAAATACACTTAATATACTCCTCCTTTTCCCACAAATTGCATAAGATTGCATAATTCACATTTCCTGTCAATTTTATAATAAATTATACCTTTTTGCATCGACAAAGCGACAATTAAAACGATTCCAGTCCCGCCTCCACAAGGTATTGCGCATGCCGTACGTACTATAATTGCATACAATATCTCCCTTACCAAGTTGATGTTCTTCGCAGTACTGCATAGACATACTCTACCAGCATACCTTATACTTTTGCTAAACGTTAATGCCACTATTGCGGCTTGAAAAAGACATCGAAGACCCCTTGTTAGTTCCAAAGTTTGTTCGGTAAAAGGGTGGGGCCGTTGGACTATATACGCCATCTCTTTCTTGGTTTTTTGCATGTGTCGCGTACGTTATAGCGTTCGATATTGCTGAAATACACATTCTTGGCACGATTCTCCGAACCGCTTGCTGTGGAATCACTTGTCGGTGCGCCTGCCTCTCTCCTGTGAAGAAAATTCCAGCTAGCTGGTTTCCGCTTAAGTAAAAAATACTATTTCTCGGTTAAAGTAAGCACTACGCGTAATAAATAAATGTTCGTCGTTACTGCTTATGATAACCCTGTTTGGCTGAGAAGTGATGTCAGAATACTGAAAACATTTACCCACACGTTCAAGTTTGCAAAATAAAACCAGCGACACCATTGTGAATTTGTATCACTACTGGGTACGGACTGGGTGGATTGATGAACAGACGTGAACATTCAAAACAACAAGCATTGGCCTTGATAGGACATACTGCTGCTTTAAATATATACGTGGGATGTGAAGACACACACACGCACACTACATACACGAAGAAAATCATAGAAAGGAAAAAAACACAAAGCAACCCATTGTAGATAAAAAAGCATCTGGTGCAACACCATTGCTTGTTCATCTTATCTGACAGTCTGAGCGCTGGGTGAAATGAAGCTATTATTGGCTTTACTGATTAAATATATGGAATAACATGTTACTTATGATATTATGCTGCTTCCGCCGAATAATCGCTCGGACCTCAATGCAAATGCTTGCCTCTGTCAACACCGGTGAGAGCGCCGACGAGCACTTGCCCTGGTAAGGAAGAAAGGTCTGACGACCCCAAAGGTCGCCTCAGCAATCACTGCCTGCTGTTGCGTTGCTTTGCTAGAGGAAGTGCATTCACAGCTACTTGTTGTGTAGCTCTTGTGAGGACACAAAGACTTTCTGGCCCTGTACTAAAGGTCTACTCATGAGGAAGTTTTGAAAGTAAAATCACAAGTATCTTTCATCTCTTCCTTGTTTACCTGCAACGTTACGAACAGATGTATTATTTGAACACAAGGTGTGCGAGTAAACGATCGATAAAGATGAGAATAAATGGAAGCTGCCTGAGTGAGTCACGGTGCTTTGTGGCAAAACGGGAGCGCAAGCAGCACTCCAAAGTCGATGACAGGGTGCGACAAACGTTTGCGTACGGCTAAACGGCAGACCAGATGCGTATGTAGGTCGAGTCGTACAACTAATATGAATCACAGCTTCCAAAAATTTAATAGTTTTTAGTGTTTGTGGGTTAGTCGCGGACACACACGTGAATGTTTTATTGATTTTTTTCTGAGTTATGGGCAATAGTCGTGCCCCGAGGTTTTCTATAGGTTTTGTTAAAAGTGTTATTTACTTCCTGTACTTTTGAATAATTTTCAAATGAAATACACGTCCAGGGTTCACAAGCAGCTGGATGAAAAAATATTATAACAGTGACGCTCCTACTTATACTACGAATGCATTGTATTTCTAAATTGTATTTCGTTACAGCAGGTATCATGGTAAAAACAGAGTTTGCCTAAACGAGTTTGCTTAAACGAGCATGACAGTACAAAAGGCTATACAACGTAGCCTTGTAGGCACCGGTTTCTGCGTGGCATGTACGAGCGGGAAAGGCTGTACCATAGTGATTTGATTGATTGATTGATATGTGGGGTTTAACGTCCCAAAACCACTATATGATTATGAAAGACGCCGTAGTGGAGGGCTCCGGAAATTTAGACCACCTGGGGTTCTTTAACGTGCACCCAAATCTGAGCACACGGGCCTACAACATTTCCGCCTCCATCGGAAATGCAGCCGCCGCAGCCGGGATTTGAACCCGCGCTCTGCGGGTCAGCAGCCGAGTATTTAGCCACTAGACCACCGCGGCGGGGGCTGTACCATAGTGACATAGATGGATCACGCGTCTGTTAAAATTTAGATAAAATAAACTCTCTGATCTCAAGAAGCAATGTTTTTTTTTGTTGTTTTGCCGATTTTTCTCTTCACGCTTATTCACGGAAACACGTAAAGTTAGCGTGCACGCCGACCATACAAAGCGTGCGCATTAGAACAAAGTCATTGATTTCAGGTGTATTCTGATACAGAGTACGTGTAGGCTATTCGATGCCTTATTAACCTAAAGTAGGTGAATATTTTTTAAAAATCTGTTGTGTGAAGACGGATGCCAAGTGCACGCTCAAAAAACCACGTGTTGTGAAATCTGACCTCTAGGCCGCGAGTAGTTCTTTTGACTCTGGAAATCCTGCAGACAATTTTTTAAGGCGTTGTGTGATTTGGTTGAAATATTTTTAGTTTTTATTTGTTTTAGCCGGATATTCGTATAAGAACATGAGATCCTCATTCCTTTCCCTTTGCTCCTCTGCGTAATTTTGTAAAACTTCACAGCCAAAGCCTCAAAGTTGTTTTTTTTTCGAACTGATTTACACCAGGCCCAATTAGCTAGAACAATTCATGCTATATAAATTACTCACAATAGTTACTTGAAATATTTTCTATTTGAATACCCAGTTTGAGTATAAGATGCCTAATATTTTGGGTAAATAAATAGTTATTCTTTGTTACTTAAATACAATCACTACTTCTTATTTATGATCTACAGTCACCATTTGATATATCATATCTCATATTCACTTCTTTCGATAATGATTGGCTGCTTGCAACGATGGGCAACCTATGCAGAGACAACGCTTTTTGTACTAAATGAGGCTCCTAATGCTTAGTGATAAAAGAGTACAATTGTAAGCACATATAGCGCACACGACACTAGTGTTTCTCAAACGCAGCTGTCATATCGGTGTCGCAGAAACTTTTTGCGATAGAATAAATATTTACTTTCCAATTTAAGCGTTAGAATAAATATTTACTTTCCAATTTAAGGACAGCATGTAGAAAACTAAAGGACATCTACACTCAATTCTGTGATCAATGCAATGTAAATATCAGCAAGGATATTGTAAAAATACCAATGCAGGCGTCACAATCAGGTAGTGCTGTAGTATCAAAACGCAGAGAATTGATGCATGAATTCGATAAATAAAATAAAAGCGATCAGATGTGAAAATTTCTTACTCGCGAAAATACGCGTGGAACCAACATATTTACAGGAAACCAGATAGGAAGCACGTTTCTGCCAAAATGACTGCAGACCTTCAAATATATTTTTTTTTCTTTTCAACTATTTCACGCACAGAGCTTGATATTTGGTGGGAAACAAAGTTTTATTGGACAAATGACAAAATCCTTTTCAGAAAATGATTTTTTCGCAAGAAACAAAAAGAACTGGTCATTTTAGTTAAAAAACATGAGGATGCAGTAAGGGTGTATTGTTCCCTTTCGGTGCAGCGACACAGCTTCCTTTATACTGCCTTTAGTGTTAGCTACATACAACATGCTCTCCTACTATCAACATAGTAGAAACCGCACATATATACCTATATATCTATTAATATATCTCGGGCCCACTGGCGCACTTTGAGGATGACGGCAGCTGGAAGAAAGCAAACGTAACGAGCCGCATTGAAGCCTGAACGAAGTAACGTCATCTTTGTCAGATTGCCGAAAGCTTTAAAATATGCGCTATTTAAAATCTGACTTGCGGGGCTCACGTCACCAGAGGAAAAAATGAAGAGAAGGTGGTTACCTGGATGACCACCATCCTGCAAAGAGTTAACTTGAGGTAGTTAGTTACATGAATCAGGATTTATCACAGCACCGGACCGCAACTAGTTACACGTGCAAGGTTTCTGTCTCGAAGTCGTGCGGACCCTCGCTACAGGAATTTGCAGAACGGTCGCACGTTCCACTTGACGACTCCCGAGACGTACGAGGTGCAAGGTGGGGGAAAGGGGCCGAAGAAGACGGATACGCATGCCACACGCCTCGAGCTTCTTTAAAGGAAAGTGTCAGCACACATACACGACTTGTCGTCGTGCTCCGATAGGGCATAAGGATGACGCGCACTCACGAAGCGTGCTTGAGTGGTCTGAAGGCGGTGGGAATGTCCGCGGGGGTCGGATGTCATCAAATGCGACAGTGCTTCCTGGCTGCAGAAGGCCATTCTCACTGATGAGATAACGACGCATAACTGATCAAAAGCGTGTAATACATACCACATGAGCAGCTGTGATGAACTACTTCCGGGACTGAAAAATGCAACCAAAGACAAGCTGTCAATGCTTGCCGTTTCTGCAGCCATTTATATTTGACTTGAACTGACACTCATGCCACAATCGAAACAGCTCCCTTGGTTTTACGAATGTGCCGGAACATACGTACAACACAACAGGGAAGTCAGCCTCTGTCTGCATCAATTACAAGCGCGTGCTAGTTGGATAAATAAATCTGATCACAAGATTTGTCACTGTGCGTATGTCACCAAGCAAGCATTTCACTGAAATAGGATGATGATTTTCCTACCTGTGTTATTACAGTCATATATGTGTGCTTGGCAACTGTATATTGGCCTGCAAATTTTGAAACTCTGACCACATTTTCATTCGCTAAACCCAAGTAAATTGACATCATTCAGATACAAATTTGAAATAGATACAAGATAGCCTCAGGTGAATAACTAAACTAAAATTTTGACAGCTCTTCTTGACAGATTAGTTATTTAAGACAGTTTAGTTATTCATTAAATGTTTTGTGTAGTAGCCGAAGGAGAATTGTTTCTGGTTGTCGGTCATGACAAGAGTGACACGAGCTTTAGATATCTACCTTTTAGGCAAGTGAGCACAAAACTCACAGTTTTCCCTAGTTCATGCTTATTATGCTCTTTAACATTCAAACTCTATGTCTTCATTTAAATATATGTTTACTTTCAATAAAAAAACTGACGCTGCAAGAAGCTGAATTGCGTTCATGCTTGATGTCTGCCACTCCTTGAAGCATTTGCAGCAAGGTTATACCATAGGCTCTGTGTTATCGCTATTCGCGTTCGACTAACCTTCTACGTATTGATGTTATCAACGGGCATAGCTTCGTACACCAATCTGTTAGTCACAGAAAAATCAATTAATTCTCAAAATACTTGTCAAATCCAATATTCAAACATATTTAGTGAGACGGAATATTCAAGTATAGGGCTTCTAAACACAAAGTATTTCCGCGCATCCTCGTGAATAAATATACTCTTAAATGGCCAATTGATTGTCAGCCACCTAAGGTCATTAAACTACCAGAACAAAAGGGACCTCCAACATTTACAAACACTCAATTTAGCTCCGATGTAATCATATCTTTTAGGAAGGTTCTCAATAAGCCACAAAACTACTTGGGAACTTCAAAAACATGACCATGACGTTTTCTATTCCTCCAAAATTTAGCTGGGTCACTCTAAACTGCCTACTAAATGGGGAGCGTGAAATGAGGTTAATGGGTAACACAACAAATGCTATCTATTGTGAATGAAGAATGCAACCTGAACTAGTATTCAGATACTGTGTCACCTCCAAAAGGGTGGGTGTGAGGGAGTGAGTGATATTAAGTCCTACTGACCATTGGGGAAAATGTCCCTGCATCTCAGACTGTGAAAATTTACTTTATGTACTATAGAATACAATTGTATCTTGTATTAGGGGGACCACAGACATTTTCTTTGCTACTGTTAATTCTGGTAGTTTTTGTATCCGTCCAGTTTTCATCTGTGGTGGTGTCTAGGTTTTTCCAGTAAATCTGACATCATCCACAATCGAGGTAAATTTCTAAGAAAAAAATTGTAGAGCGCGCATTCAGAAAGAAATGCTGTCTCGAAAAATAAAAAAGTTATTAAGGCTGGCAGCATTTGTGTTATTTTAGTACAAAATTAGCCAATTTAGTGGCTCAGAAAAAGTTCGACCCACCGCATGTAAAAGAATGTTCGGAGCAGCATGAGAATTTCGGAGACTGCGCCTAATTCTCCATCCGTACGTCTCCTCTGAGGCGTTTTTCCGATCACTCACTTACACTTAGTTATATATATCTGGCACTTTACGGAACGCCGAGGCAAGGTGCTCATGGTATGCTGCTAAATGCGAAGCATTTCTTAGCGACCTGGAGGCACATGGAAACTTTTATCCATCCGTCTGTCTTGTCTTGTCCATCCGTCCGGCTGTCCGTTCGTCCGTCCGACCGTCCGCCCACCCGCCCGCATGTATGTATGTATGTATGTATGTATGTATGTATGTATGTATGTATGTATGTATGTATGTATGTATGTATGTATGTATGTATGTATGTATGTATGTATGTATGTATGTATGTATGTATGTATGTATGTATGTATGTATGTATGTATGTATGTATGTATGTATGTATGTATGTATGTATGTATGTATGTATGTATGTATGTATGTATGTATGTATTATGCCTGTCTGTCTGTCTAGCCCCCTGCGTCCGGGTGTTCTCGTGATCACTTCATTAACTTGCAGTATGTCAAACTTTTTTGACAAATGCAGGGACTTTGACTAATATGTGTCGCTGGTTATGCCATAAATAACGCGAAAATCCCAGCGCATACGTCGTTAAACTTTTTCCTCCAGAAAGGCATAGCACATAACTGTATATCCCGGGCCGCGGTACGCGCCTAAGCTAATTTTCTGTGACCTATAGGAACAGCGAGAACAGACATTGGTAACTGAAATGCGAGAGCACTAATAAAATCTGACATTGGCAGCGTTGACACGAGCATGCAAACAATAAATATTGGAGCATCAGCAGGAATCAGAGTCAAGCATACTGCGAGGCAATCATGTATTCTAACACAGGACCACTTGAGTTTTCGGAACTGCTTTGCAAAGAGAGACTACATGCACGCGTAACGTTTCTAAAACGTCTCGTTTGGTTGCAGTGCTGCTTTTTTATTTTATCAAAAATTATAAATGTTTTCCTCTGATGCAGCTGTCTCCTAAGGTTACTGTCAATCGTAGCTAGGCGCCGTTCACTCAAGCCAGTCTACGCAGCATTATCAAGGGCTACCATTGACGCAAGCACAGTCGCTACATATCAGCCTACCACTTGTTGTGTTTGGTGATACTAATATAACCATTGGCAATGTTAGACAGTTGCAAACAATGGTTATATAAAACATAAGTGAATTTTAAACATATGTCTGTGTGTAATATATTTGTACATGACTATAGCGTCATTTTGTAACGTTTCGCTAAAAAAATTACTCGATAACCACTTTTTTTCCGCATACTTTGCATACCAACGAATCATTTGATAAATGGAATCTGCTGCATTTTCACACATAGATATAAGTGGGAAATTCATGAAGGTGTTCGTTCGCATTGAGCTTTCGTCAGTGACCAGCAACTTTCTTTACCTGTATGTGTGATATCATGGTTAAATTAATTTTACTCCTAATTAATGTGTTCCGAAGCAACTGTTTTCAAGTTTTTTTTCATCACTGACTAAATGTCAGCGATAAAACCACTATATGACTATGAAAGGCGCCGTAGTGGAGAACTCTGAAAATTTCGACCACCTGTTGTTTTTTAACATGCACCTAAATCGGAGCACATGGTCCTCCAGCATTTTTGCCTCCATCGCAAATGCAGCCGACGCAGCCGGTTCATCGTTGATTGAAACAAGCATGCTTCCAGTTTTGAGCCTTGCCACTACGATGTATTCGACCATCCAGGAAGGATAAAATACTAGATATAAAAGAATGAAAAAAGGCACTTCAATTTAGGCTCGAACCTTAACTTGGACAGATTCTGAAGAAGAAAAAAAAAGCATGCTCTGGCACTCAATAACTCTCGTGCTTTATGAATAAAATCGTGAGGGGAGAGAACAGAGGAAACACGATAGCTATGAACAGACTGCAATATTCGCACCACGCTCATGTCCTTGGTTTCATGATCCCATCGTGAGACGTGCTCACGACATGATTCTACAGAACAAAGGAGGTGATTTAGAAGGGAAAGGGCAGTCAAAGTGAATGCGCTGCAATCGTGCAGCCTGCGGCGCTGGATCTGGAGGAGTGCGAAGAGCGACAAGTTCAGCCGAGGAAGCCGCGGAGCATCACTGTAGCGCGCAACAAAGGAAACGGCTGTGTTTTGCCTGACGAGCTGGCGCACGCGGTGGCGGTCCGTCCGCCCGTTGCTATCTTGAAGGATGCCCTCACCGCCCGCGGGCACCTCCCCTGGCCGCAAGGGACACCCATGGCTCTTCCGCTCGCCCGTTTCTCTTTCGATCGAACTGCTGCTTGACACTTGTTGCGAGTGTGTGACCTCTCGGAGGACTTCACCTTTTAGCAGGCCCCTCGCGCCTACTGAGTACTGAGCTAGCGGACGACAGCGCTTCTGGAGCGTGCCACTTTCTCTTCGTTTTCTCTTCCTTCCTGCCGCTTTCCTTTCCTTCCGACCAGTCTCGCGCTGTCTTTTATTATTATCTTGGAAGCGTGGAAAGCAGAAATGAAGCGCGGGTGTGAGAGTTCCGCGGAGCACAGGGGCTCCGCTAAGGTGCACTGTTTGTCCCTCCTCCGGGCCACTCGTATAAAAGTACGGGACCCCCCTAGACCAGGACAACGTTCAGTCGAGAAGAGCCGTGTACAAGGAACGCGAAGAAGATCGCTCCTGCGCACAGAGCACGCGGATCTCGAGCAGCCATGAAGTCGTTGGTAAGTGGCTGCGCACGTGAACGGACTAGTATGAGCCTGGTGTGGGGCCCTCGAGCTGTAGAGCTGGGGGACCACAAGGCCCATGGGCGTCGTGGCTCTGCGCTTATAGAGGCGGCTCGCGTAAGTTCGTATCGAAGAAAGCAATCGTTAAGGAACACCATGACCAACCCCATAATTTATCTTCGGGCAGGTCTCGCGGGGGCCGCAGCACATCTGCTCCATTTTTTGTTGTTTTTCAACAGGTGCTTCTCATTTACACTCCCTTTTCAGTCATGAAGAGCGCTTGCCCACTGTGTAAAATGAGCCGCGTACGGATTCCTTCAAGCATCAATTGAGCTATGACACGGTAGCTGAAACAAGGAAGCATTACAGTTTATAACCAGGAGCTTTCCTACTACTCGTAGGAACACTTATTACGGATGAATTAAGCAACTAAGTTTAATCTCAGTGGGAACGGTGACGTAGGTCCAGATGAAGTATTGTTGGTGCTTCATCTCTGTTATGTCAACTCACTGGTCGGTTTAACCTGATGCAAAGGCCTGATTCATACGTGTGGTTTAGCGTCCCAAGACCACCATATGATTATGAGAGACGCCGTAGTGGAAAACTTCGGAAATTTCGACCACCTGGGCTTCTTTAACGTGCACCTAAATCTGAGCACACGGGCCTACAACATTGTCGCCTTCATAAAAAATTCTGCCGCTGCAGCTGGGATTTGATCGCGTGACCTGCGGGTTAGCAGCGGAGTATCTTAGCCACTAGACCACCATGGCAGGGCTCATGCAAAGGCTTCGCCTATTGAATTTTTGCTCCGTAAAGCATTACAACAACCCGCAAGTAATGTAGCGGCTGCAAGGTACTCAAAAGCCAAAGTGATCCATTGTTCATAGCACGACGCAAAGTCTGACCTATTGCGGCGGGCTGCGAACAGTGGTTTCACAAAACAGATGAGGCATTTTTTATATGGGCCTATATAAAAGGTGAGATGCTCACTTACGCGAACTCTATATATATATATATATATATATATATATATATATATATATATATATATATATATATATATATATATATATCAGCGTTACAATAATTTTTTGTCTTGGCAGATAACTGCTATCATAGTCAAAAGTGGTAGTGGTCACGACTTGTCCTGTGTTCTAATAAATTTCAATACTTTACTATAGTTGTCATGAAAAAACACTAAATCGACAAAGAAACTATCGTACATGTTGCTGCTTTTAAGGAAAACGGGTTCCCCAACATGATTTCAAGCTGGTGCGGTAGCAGTTTACACTACACGTAGACTCTCCGAGTTTTTTTTTTTTTGCCCTTCATTGGTCATAACAAACAACACTCTGCAGAAAACATGTACGTACTTGAGAAACCTTCATTTGTGTTATTTTCAACAAGCTCCTACTTGTGAAATTCTCATACTTTCTCCAAGTATTTTTGAAATGGTTCACAATTTCTCCTTCATGTACGCATATATTCGCTCACTTGAGGCTTTGGTTGCTGACCACAAAGTTTTCAGGCGCAGCTGAAGTGAAAATAAATCCCCTGACAGCTTCGTGGCGCTATAACTTCCAGATGTAGCAATAATACAGCTTTTCAGGGTAATACAAAAATAAATAGGATATCACGCAGTTTTTAATATTATTACATTCGTGGCTTCTAATAAAACACCTCCACCTGTTTCGAAGAGCAGCAGAATAATATTACAAAAAACAACAGCTAAGTTTCGACTGATTCCGCAGAATTTATGTTCAAAGAAAGCGAGATCTCGAAAGACGGGTAATCCGTTTAGATATTGGAATGAACCCATCAATGAAATATTTAGCGAATAAAGCAAAGAACTGCTGAAGTACCTACTCATCGTTTTGAGAAAGGAGCACTCTTCTTGACACAGCGAACAATGAAACCACCTAACGTGTATCATGAATCATTTCTGTGGGCCCCGTATTTCAAAGAGTGAACAGAGGTAGGAGTGGTTGTGCGGGGCTGTCGGCACATTTTCCCTTAATGATGTATCGCCCGTTCAGTGGCTCAAGTGATGGGATACCGAAAGATCGTCGACAGTAGGCCATCAATGAGACATCATCACACAGAAGATGTGTAGAATCGATGTCAGAGTTCGTCGCATCCAGGCCAGAATTGTAACCCGCTTATACGGCAGCAGACTGAACGCTATGTGCGTTGCAGCTTTTGCCATTTACTTTGGTAATCCAAGGTATTTAAAGCAAAATATATCTCTAGACGTGCTGCAACTATCTCGGTTTACGGATGGTTAGAAAAAACTACAAGAACTACGACCAGGAAGCCACTTTTCCTGGGATGTCGATGAACCATAGACTTCATAAGGCTGGTGGGTACTTCTATATAACAATGGCTTCCGGCACTAACAACTGACATGTAGACTTCCCAGCAACTTGCTTAAAAATTAATAAAAAACTGCCCTGATTGTCGATAAAGACTTCACTAAGTGCTGAAAACTTCAAATGGAGATAGATGAAAAGTCTCAAACAAAAGTAATATCCAGGAAAGTGTACTAACATACTTATTACTATGTTGTCAACTACAATGCCGTTTGTGAAATATAGACAGCTGCCCATTTACGTTTTCAGCTTCCATGCGCATTCCAGCGCCTAATCTTCACGGTCACAGGGGCTACGTTTCTTTTCCACTTCTAAACTATCAACCCCAACGAAAATTATGTCACCACATAAGAGATATGAATCTTTGTATTGTGCTATAGTACACTGCTTTCTCATGGAGCTAAAAAATAGAATGAGGCAAAGTGGCAACCTTTCGAGCATGAAAAAATTTAGCAGCGCTGGTACATACACTCACAGGCATGTGCACAGAATAAGCCAGGTGGTGGCAACCTCACGGTCACAATTCGGAGGCCAAGTCTCTCCCTTCCATGACTTAGTCGCTTCTATCCCGTGATTGGTCAATGTGCAGAGTTATCCTCATACAGCTTTTTGTAGATAATGGTGGTCATGGACCTTTGATGTTGCATTCAAGAACTGCTTACTACTTCCCATCTTTACTTCCGAAATGTCGATGTGTAAATCTAGGTCAATATTAGCAGCACGTCATTGCTAGTTTTTTATTCCTATATTTATTGCTCTCATTAGATTTTTTCAAACTTCACCAGTAGGACAATAGATGCAGCGGTGGGGGGGGGGTATAAATGTGTTGCGGTTAAATGCGCTTGCTTGTATGTGATATACCGAGCGCGTTTATACTAAGGCCATCATAAGCAATGCGAGAGCTCCTCAGCTTTATAAATATTTGCAGGTAGTCTTAGTTGTGGTTGAGTATAAGGTTATAAATGCTGGAACAAGAGCCGAAGATTGCTTAAACAATCTGGACGTATAAAGCGGTTTAACGCAGACTGAAATAAATAGAGCTTGAACCCATACCTAAAAACCCTGCTCCCCTGCTAATTTAGTTCCTTCCTTAACATACAGCTTAGATGTGATCGTGCCAAAGATTCCTAGGAAGCGCAGCTACTTCTAGACTAAAGTTGAGGCTTACTTGCCGATCACATTCACTAAATATAAAGAGATACATATGCATGTTTCTGCAGACGATCTCTGTCTTTCCCGTTTCTTCATTCCTACAGATATGGGTTGCATCTCTGATCGGGCTGACGGTTGCTGGCAGCCTTGGAGGCTACGGTGGGCCTAGCGGCGGAGACGCTTCTGGTGACTCGGGCGGAGGGGGCTCGGGATGGCAGCCAGAGGCCGGAGGTGGCGGAAAGGGAGGCTCGTCCGGTGGCGGGTGGCAACCACAAGGGGGTGATTCTGGAGCAGGTGGCAGTGGCTGGCAAGCTTCTGGTGGAGGTGGCGGCTCCGGTGGCGGTGGCTCCGGTGGCGGCGCAGGTGGTGGATGGCAGCCACAGGGTGGCGGCGGCAGTGGATGGCAGCCCCAAGGAGGTGCCGCAGCTGGTAGCTGGCAGAGTGGTGGCCTTGGTGCCACCGGAGGCAGTGGTAAGACGCCGCTTCAATTTATGCATACGTGAAGAAATTTCAAGTTCTTTTTACACGTGTTCACACAATGCGTATAATCATCTAGGTAAATTTAGGTGAAAGAGCAATGACAGGCCTATACCAGATCAAGTACGCTAACACCGCAGGCCTGCCATTGATGTACTTTTTCTTTGAGGCATTTCAGTTTTTTCTTAGCTCTACGTTGGCTATGTCTGAGGTACAAGCACTATCTCAATTTTAAGAAAAATTCACGCATATCTTTAGACTCATGCGATTTAGCAATATCAATGGATAATCACCTTACATAACATAACCTCATGCAGCTCTTTACTCGGGGTGTGAGGAGCTCTGTGCTAGAAGTTCGGCATGAGAAAACTACGAACAGTGCACTGACAAAAAATCAATGGGCATGGTGTTGCATGTTTCGTTTTCTCCACAATGCTGAATTTGAGCTACATGCCCCACGAGTAATAAAGGTAGCAGAAGCGTGGCAAAGTATGTAGCAAAAAAAAACCTTTTCACTTAGGTGGCCATGGCAGCAGTGGTGGTGATGGAGTCAAGCATATTTATATAATACGCACCGTCACAACAACTGGAGCTGCTGGACATGGAGGCGGCGGAAAGTCCGGCAGCGGAGGTAGCCACGGAGGATGGCAAGCCGGTGGCGGATCAGGAGGATCTGGCTGGCAATCCGGTAGTGGCTCTGGTGGTTCTGGTTGGCAAGCCGGTGGTGGATCTGGTGGATCTGGTTGGCAAGCCGGAGGTGCGTCTGGCGGTTCTGGCTGGCAAGCCGGTGGTGGCTCAGGTGGCTCTGGTTGGCAATCCGGTGGTGGATCTGGTGGCTCTGGATGGCAGGTCGGTGGCAGCGCAGGAGGCTCGGGATGGCAGTCTGGTGGTGGGTCAAGTGGGTGGCCCAGTGGCGGTGGTGCCGGATCTGGTGGATGGCCCAGCAGTGGAGGCAACAGTGGCGGCTCTGGGAGATGGAGCAGTGGTACAAGTGGTGGATGGCAAGCTGGTGGCGGAGGCGGACATGGTGGCAAGGCTGGTGGTGGAGCAGCGGGTGGTGTAACAAAGCACGTGTACATCATCAAGACTCTAAGCAGTGCGTCTAGTGGAAGCGCTCAAAGTGGCAGCCATGGCGGAAGCCACGCAAGCGGACATGGTGGTGCTAGTGCTCATGGTGGCGGTGCTTCTAGTGGCCACGGAGGAGCACATGGTACCCACGGAGGAAGCACAGGCGCTCACGGAAATGGACATGGCGGCAATGGTCATCACGGTGCTTCTGGAGGCGGCGCTCCTGAAAGCATCATCGTCATTCGGACCGATGGCACCTCCGCCGGCGGGGGCCATGGCAGCCACGGTAGCGGCCATGGAGCAGTGAGCAGCTTCGGAGGTGCAGCTGCGGTCAGCCATGGTGCAGTTGCCAGTGCCGCTGCTGGTGCAGTGTGGCGAGCAACGCTAGGCGGAGGCAGCGGAGGAGGCGCTGGCTGGCCCGCTGCTGTCAGCGATAACAGTGGTGCCGGCTGGCAGACGGGTGGTTCGTCTGGTGGCTGGCAGGCGGGCGGTGGCAGCGGGCATGGCGGCAACGCTCGTGGATGGCAGGCTTCTGGTGGTGACCTTGGAGCAGGCTGGCAATCTGGAGGTGGAACGGCTGCAGGCGGTGGTGGCGGGGGCTGGTGGTAGACATGAGTACGTGAACCCTGCTTTGAATGCAAGACATTACTTTAAGAGGTTATCTGAATACATAACTTCATTTCTGCGGTATAGAAAACTTGGTAACGCAAAAAAGTGTGCCGTGAGAGAAGAGCAATTCACCACTCAAGCAACCCTCATACATATGGGGCCAGATTAAATATCACCTACTTTATGCGCTGTTACTGTTAATATAAAAGAGCCAATTATTGAGTGAAGTTATGTATGGTCATTTTATGTCCGTAAAATTCCGTTATGACAATACTCTAAAGCTTCGCGATTGAAGGGATAGAATAGTGTTATATGGTTAAGTGAGATGCAGTATCAGACCGAAACACTTTGTGTTGAACAGCATGAGTGTTTACTGTTAGCATAATTATCGGTACTTGGAAACATCAGCATATGCTTTTCCAGATAACGTCGCCTCCCTGGGCTGTTCTGGGCTATATGCCGCGACAAAGACGTAAAAGATAATGCCCGCAGGAAATGATTTATAAAGCACACACTTACTTCCGTAAAGTGTTTTATAGTCAGAGCAGGACAAATGTTTGGTCGGATACGTAGCCTTCATTACATGCCACAATTATCATCTACCGCTGAAGGCTGGCTAAAGCAGTTGATAACGTTGCTCTGTACCACCGCTCTGACCACTAACCAAGCACTAGAATCACAAATAAGCTTCGACATTCGAAAACGCGTTGCCGCGAAACACCGGCACGGAACACTTTACGGAGCAGCTACCCGTGTTTAACTTTGCGAATAGATTTGTTACTGACCATTTTGTGACTAGTACGTTAAAGAAACAACGAAATCAACTGGTGTTGGTAAGGTGAACATGAAGATAACAAAAAATAATGTCATGTCACAGAACTTTGTAGAAAGAAAATGACATTTCACTGTGAGGAACTACTAATGCTACGGTTGACTCATGGTGAAACAACTGGCATGAACCATGGTGAAAAACCCCGCTGAACATGAATTCGCGTCCTCCAGTAAGGGCACAGGCAGCTGCACTATTTAGCCAAACAGGAGTTCACTAGAAAATTTTAACCACACGAAAATTAAAAAAAAACATTTATGACAAAATCACGTCTGAAATTGACTGTCTTTTTGCATGTAAACAGCATTATTGATGGCCTTAGCCTACCATACCCTTCACTTTTGTAAAGGGCACACTTCAAGAACATTTTGGGAGGTATATTATTTCATCCTATAAAGCACAAAGTAAAAAATGTGGTTTCACATTGTTCTCACTATACCCAAAATATTGTTGAATGAACTTTTTACTAGTTGTTTAGGCTTTCTAAAAAATTCAATCGTAGTGCTTCGATCATAAAATAATGATCATTCCAGCATTGTATCGTACTGGTATATGTATATAAACAAGTGAAAAATTCAATTAGAATCAGTTCTCTAAAGAAATACTCGGCACCCCATGAAGGGTCGTAACACGTGCAAGGCCAAGTGAGTTTCACGTATTCTTTAACACGTAGACAATAGAAGTAAATATTTGTTCTCTTTTTTTACTTTTAGAAAACCAGCTGTGGCCAAGAAACTGGACATACCATGTACCTCAGCCAAGTGTTTGACTGTGCCATCGGCAACGATACCTCATACATACATTTAACTTGACGGTATACTTCATCTGTACCAGTACAGCTCCCAGAAACATCTCGTAAATCATGTGTGCATGTTACATCAGATGTTGTGATTGGTATTTTTGTAATAAAAAAAGTCAATGTAGAATTCAGCTCTATCATATCACGTGTTATTTTTCACTCATAACGCTTTACTCCTTGCGTGCCTCAGCCGTTAAATTTATTTCTGTCTTCTTTCAATCACTCTGTTCACCGCTTTTAGCTTGGAAAAGCTGAGCCTACTGTTTAGCTTTTAATAAACGTCTCTGCTCCAGGCTAAAAAGAGCATGCCAATAAAAATGAACGAATGCTGTTTTGTATCTTTTCAAAGCATGGTTTTACCCTGGAGAAGGCTGCTACTAAGTTGAAAAACCTGGTACAGCAGGAGACAGATGTGATGCGAAAAGACAGTGACATTAACCGGTAGATAAATAACCAATTTGCTACCCTGCACCAGGTAAAAGCTAAGAGGAGACAGAAAAGCCAACAAGATTCAGAGAGAGACAAAGAGAAAGAAAGGGCTGGAAGAGAAAAAGATAAGGACATACAGGCACACACGTCATTGTCATGAGTACTTTCGCAGACATTGAAGGCATTTTTCAAAACAGCCACACTAGCTCTGTTGCTACGTGAATGTTTAGGTTTACTTTATAACCGTTTTATTTCTTATGCGTGTGCTTTTGTTCGGTAAGAAAGAATTTATGAGCGCTTTTAGGTTTTACTAAAGTGCCTTATTCTCATTTCTAGGCAAAAAACTACGTCGTATACAATATTATAGTTCACTGGTGAAAGCAACGTTTTTTATTTCTAGGGTAAGCAATACCCGGGGAAGCTGGATGCTTGCAGCTTTCAGCAACTTCTAATCTCTCCACCAAATCTTACTTCTATGCATCGTAGGGTCAAATGCAGTGCCAAAAATGACGAGCACTTGCTGTTTACCAACAAATTTACTATAGCATTCAGAGTTGCCTGTGGCCTTTATGAAGCATTCGCTTTCTTTATTTTTCATTGTGCTTTTAACGCTCTCATGTTAACACATAGAGACTACAAAATACCTCTTTCGCGAAAATTACCGGCCTGTAGGTGGAAATAAAAGAGCAATTAGGTCTAACAAAAAGGAACAAAAATCAGCCGGCTTCAGTAACACCGCTGTTGATGAACTCGTTTACGGGATAGTGGGCATTCATGTTTAGTATACCATGCATGGTATTTAATCACTACGGACGTGTACAAAGTAGCCAGCTATTAACTAGATCTGACATGTGACAGCACTTTCTGAATTATAGCAATACTTTGCAATCGTATTAAGAGCGTCATCTTACAGTCTACGGTATTCAACTTTACGTGCAATAGAGTTCGCGTGGAAGCATACTCGAAGATAGACCACTCCTGCGCTGAAAATTTGTTGAGACACGCGAACACTGCGCAGTAGCCCAACGATGGGTGAATATTGTCATTTGGTTTTCACATGTATATTAGGCCGCAGAAAAACAGGTTCGAACTGCAGTGGCAGTGGGGCGTCGTTTTGTTATCAAATGGTATCAAATAGCATACAATTATTGTCCTAATGCTAATTAAGCAAGTCATGTAGCACTTTGTCAAGCTTTGAATATCTAAGGCCTGAAGTGTTATACAGCAATATATAAATGTCATGTTTATGCGCGCGTGTGCGTGCGTGCATGTGTGCGCGTGAGAGAGAGAGAGAAAGACAGAGTTTGTTTTCACTTACCTGTCTCTGTCTCCCTCTCTCTCTCTGGCTCTTCATTGCTTTTTTGTCTTCGACAGCTTTCACAGCACAGCATAGCAAGCCAATACTCATCTTCTGATTAACTTCACTGCATCAGGTGCCCGGCAGTGTTACGGTACTCGGCTTCTGAACGTAAAGACGTGGCCTTAGTCACAGCCATGGCAGTAGCACTTCGGTGGAGGTGAAATGCTAGAGGCCCGTCTATACTGTGCGGTGGCAGTGCACGTAGGTGCCCACCAGGTGGTCGAAATCATCGGCATGCTCCTTCACTACGGTATTCCTCATGATTATAACGCGGTTCTCGCTCTCAAAACTGAAGAAATTATTTTTGTACAACAAAACGTCTGCAAACCATGCGCCACAATGGCTGAAAACTCTGCCTCGGGCTCTCGTTTGTACGGCTAGCCTTAGAAATAGCGAGTTTATTTTTTTTCTAAAGTTAGCTCTTCTATCCCAAAGAATTATTTCTAATACTAAAGTACACAAGTTAGTTTTCTGAGTCTGTTGAGCTGTGCGAGCTCATTTTCTTCTCTCGCTTCGAGCAGAATTTTGTGCAAAGAGCGGAGTTTACCGAAGTCGAGACAAACAAAAGCGCTGTAGTGTTCATCCTGAAGTCCTGACAGGTTTCTTTGAATTTCTTGCGCTACGCTTCGGAAAAAATACTGTCAGCAAGGCATAAACACCGCTGCTGCTAAATTCAAGCTGTTGGCAGTGGATTGTTGTGACGGTTTTGTAAATACAGTTCTTTTTCGGAGCTTATCAAATAAAAAGTGCTACCAAGTCGGACGAACAAAGCAAAAAGCACGTTTAAAGGCTCCACTGTTGCAAAACAATAGTAGGAATTATAGGAAAGAAAAGAAAGTAACATACCGCATGCAAGCAAAAATTCCATAACCAAAGCGATGAATCAGTAACCTTGCTAGTTAGTATGAGGTATCCAAAGTGGAGGTTCGGGCTTGTACCTGGGCAGACCCTAGGTACTGCAATAACGCGTCTCTTCACCGGACTACGGCTCTTCCTTTGCGCTGCCACCGACCCCTCAAGTCATCGAGGAGCAGCATTCTGGACCTCAAACTGCTTCCCTTCTTAAGTAGTGCTGGAGGTAGTCATGGAGTAGTGAATTGACTGGCGCAGTCGACGTGGATTCGAGAGCCCGCTGCGAGGAAGGCGCTTAAGTCCGGGTAAGGGGGAAAGACGCTCACCGCTTTGGGGCTGGCTGGTGTGCTACAAGAAGTAGCACCAAGACGCTCGCTGCTCTGAGACCTGTTGGCGCGCTGCGAGAAGCAGCATATACACTCTGCACGAGCCTGCTGATCAATTTTCGAGCCAGGAGTTGGGTATCGCAAGAGCGCTGCGCGTCAGTAAACGAGAGCAAAGCAGCAGGGACAGTCGACGCAGCTGACTTCAGCCAATAACAGGGACGGTCTGCTGGAGTACCCAGAGCACCAAAGAATTCGTCGAAACCAGCTCTGGCGACGAGACAGACGCAGTTAAAACTGACGAATTCCACGAGCGACGCATTACTGTAAGGAGATACCTGCTTTGTGCTCTCTCGAGGCCCCATTTTTTATTTGTTTGTACTGAATGCAGTTGCGTTCAGGCACACTCTCGGGGACGACGGATCCAGATAAGTATGTGATCGAAGTTGATAGTTTGAATAAATTCGATCGCACCCACGAGTTGAAGCTTGAAGTTGAAGCGCTAAAGCTCAAGCTTGAGCTAGAGAAGATTAGGTCATCGCCTCATCTCACCTTTTCACCTCACCAGTATCGGACGGTACGCGAAAGAGCCAAAGGCAGTGCTTGCGCACATGCCCACTAATGAGTGTATGATTCCCGCCTCGTTCAAGTATGTGGATGCTCTTTTTGTGGCATTAAGCATTTCCAAGGAAATTCGGGGCCAGATTTTACTACCATTTTTAAATTACAACATGCGTACATTTGTTGCCAATCCATTAGAAGCATGGATGATGCCGTATTTACATCTTAAGTCTATATTGCTGTAAGAGCTGCGTATGACACCGAGAGAGTCTCACCGAATGTTCTTGGACATGAAAAGAGAGGCAAACAAGTCTTCGAGCCAGGTGACGGTGCGCTTGGAGAATATGTTCATCTACCATCTCAAATATAGAAAGGTGCAGTCGTTTGAAAATCTTCAGAAGGTACTTATAGCTGAAAGGCTAAAATAGTTATTGCCTAATGATCGCCGCTAGGTGGTTACTCAGCAGGAAGTAAATGGCTGGTTGAAGCCCAAGGTTACTGCGGAGCTTGTCGTCAATTTTGAAGAAAGCCTCGACAGCGGCAGAAAAGGCAGTTACCGTGATACTACGGCAAAAAAACAAAAAACAAAATTATAGGGTGTATTTCAAGGACTTTGCTAGTTCGCATTTCAGCCTTAATTAAGGAGCGTGTTTTGTCTGCGGAAACGGGGCCACTCTCCGAGATATTGCGAGCTTTCATGTGACACAGTTGCTAATTCAGCGGAAGCTTTATGTGCATAGCTCTCTAGAACGAGTGATAATTTGAGAGCTGAGCCACACTATCGCAACACTCTGTCATTATGGAAAACTCACTGATGAGGGATCCGCGAATTGAGATTCTCGTAGGAAACAAGCCTTCTTTTGCACGCGTTGACTTAGGTGCAGATTTCGCGGTAATACGAGAGCTTGAAGTGTTCACTGATATTTCGGGCCATAGTGGTATAGCACAGTAAGACTAAAAGACGCTTTTGGGCAAGGTGTTACCGCGGGCGCGTATACTGCGTGTAAATCTCGATCTTCCAACTTCGAAAAAAAGCGTTGCTCAGCCGGTGAAACTGCGATGCGCAGTGTCCAATCAGTTGGCTACAAGTGTATCCGGTTTGCTTACACCGAAATATTACGATAGTCTCCGTGATCCGCGGCAAAAGCTGCTGAATGTTATAAAGAAGCGTGTTGTGAGGGTGAGCTGCGTAAGACAGAATATTAGACCCCAGCAGTAATCACCGATGAGGGAGCTAGAGCATGTGCCTCGAGGTTCTAGCTTTAGCGCTAAAGATGTGCAGCGCACAGTGTAGAAACAGGACGACCGAGCAAGGGAGTCGCAAACGACTAAGTCTGCGTCACTTGTAGAGCAGGCGCAGTTGAAAATTTGCGATTCTACAGCAGAATGCACAAATGTGGAGAGCGAGCGGCTTGGTCCATTCGGTGAAAATTATCTCGACGGAGAACAGGAATGCGATGAGTCACTTGCAGATGTGCGGCGCCAAGTTAAAGAGGGATCTCACGTCAAAGTAACTGATTGAGTGTTATTGTATCATAAAGATCAGTTAGATGGAAAGCAGGTACTAAAGTCACGCCAAGCTGAATTGCTAGATAACGACACCTTTTGCGGTGGTAACTACTCGGAAAAGAGAGCGAGAAAGCGCGTTAAAGCCTACTTCGTGATGAAGTGGCTAACACTGGGGTTCGGCATTCCATCCAGTGGGTTATACGTCTGGCGTATTCCCCTTTCAAAAAGAAAAGTACTCAGGGCAAGACCATAACGTGTGCGACTCAAGTCGAAAGTGGAAGCGTAAGCTCTTTGAAGAATCTATCGGAATTCGTTGAAGGTATTTTTGTTTTAGGTTTCTCAATTTAGGTTTGATATGATTTTCTTCCGTGATAAGTGGTTTTTAGTGGAAAGTCAGTTTGTTATCAGATGCGGCAGTTCGAGTGTGTCGCAACAGGGTTCCCAACACTCCGCAGTGGAACTAGGAGGCACAAATGGAGGCGTTCACGTCGATTTCTGTGTTGACGGCCACGAACCCCAGCAAAGTTTTTGTTTGGCCACAGACGCATCAGAAACAGCAACGAGAAGTTGCCAAAGGGTAGGTCAATATGAATTACCGGCCGCATGCATTGGTGGGAGATTGAGCCAGTCTCAACAGGAGGCGTTCACAGTTGAATGAAATGCGAATGTGACACTCAAATTGTCATATTTAGGGCACACTGATTGAGGCTGCTGATGCTTTTTGCGCTTCGGATGATCAATCGGCTCAGTGACTGTATACCTCTTTAGTGGCAATATGATGTTTTCTCTGTCTCATATGGTTGTTTTATTTCTGTTTAAATGTGGCCACTGAAGTAGTTACTGTGAATCGAATAACCATGAAATTGTTTGTGTCGCACATTTGGGATTATGTAATGTGGGATGTGGGTGGTTTGAAAAGACTATGCTGTTCATCGTATAAGACCCTCTTTTTTCTTGTTATTCTTATGGTTGTTGGCTTACGAAATTATGCCAAAGTGATCGAACTGTTTTTAAGTGTATTACGTGGCTTTGTAAGATTAGTTTTGTGGATAAAATGGGGTAGCCTTTATGAAATCAGTTCATTATATCTTTTTTTTTGGCGTAACCCACTGAGAGTAAGATATACATACTCTGGGTCCGTCGCTTCCTTTGAATGTGTTACGCGGGGCCTGGAGGGCGCATGGAGTGGGTCTCACGTGTTGGGACAATGACCGCGTGTTGTAGAGAATTTAAGAGACAGAATGCCGCAGGACTCTTCAAGGTACGTGTGCCGTGTTTCTAGCTAATGCGAACTTATTATCACTGTTGATTTTATTCAGAGTCCATAAGTTGTTGTTCATTGCGAGATTGTTTTCTTCCGCATTACCGTTTTGAGTAATATTTATGTGTGTTTTTGTGTTCATTTTGCAGTAGGACGCAAAAGTTCTACCATTAGGATCGAATTGAAAATAGGCTTATGCACCTTGGTGCACCAAGCGTGAGCTCATTATATTGAGCGATTTTTCGTTGTTGTTGTATCGCGTTTGGTGGACATCGAGAGTTCAGTAACACTCTCGAACGGGGAGGAGTTAGTAAGAGGTGTGAAAAGCAGAGGTTCGGGGTTTGACCACGGCAGACACCTTAGTGCTGTAATAAAGTGTCTTTCCGCCGGATTACGGCTCTACTCTCGCACTGCCACCGAGCACTCGAGTCACTGACGGACACCCATTTCGAACCTCAAACGACTACCCTTCTTGGCTAGTGTAGAAGCTGGCCGAGAAGTAGGAAATTATGCTTATGATCACGAGGTTATTCTTTGAATTCCCGGTTGTGCCCTCCTGGGTGTTGTGCCGCCACAATGTAAACAGGAACATGAAAGCAGCTTTAGCCCATATTGCATGCATCATGTGCTGAAAGCTGATATGGTGATTCTCTCCATATGTACGCCGTTCTAGATTGTAAATATATGAACTGCGTCCAATCGCTCGCACGTTATTTTCCGGAACTGAGCTATGTCACTTAATCTCTAGAGAAACTGACGCAAATGCGCAAGAGAAAAAAAAGTTGTAGATCCCATATACAGCGGAAATCAATAATATGCTATGCACAATTTAGGAAGGTTGAATTGTTAACTTGAAATCAACATAACTTTACGAGGCGGACGTAAATTGTGCCGTACATGACTTCCATGCCATGATTATCATGTTTGCACTTGACATTTGTGCTCAGCCGCTCATTAACGTCCAGTAATACCAAATTTGGTATACATGAAACTAACACAACGGCCGCGAGAGCGCTATGAGCGTATTATGTAGTGATGTTTACATGACACCATGGTGCAAGAATATTTTAGATGAGTGAACACCGGGAGTATTCGCTGTCCGATAATGTTTTGCTTCGCTAGGAGCCTGAGAGATGGCGCTACAAATTTTGTACCGGCTTCCTCTCCCCCCCTCCCCGCCCCCTCTTCCGTATAGGAAAGCCCCATGATGTAGGAAAGTAGCGGTGCTCATTTATCGTCGCTATAACAACCTCGCCGCACCATACACCTCCTCCCTTATCACCCTGTCTTTCGCAGCGCCGCCCTATATGTGTCGCGTGGTTGATATCACGCGATAACCCGGTTTTCTCAGATTTTCAAAACGCTGCTCACGAGTCGGATGTGTTTTGCGGAATTTGCCAGCAGCCCGCCACAGTCGTCAGTCCGGCGAGCCATGTATCGGCACGCCGCAAACAAGAACGTAATCGGTCTCTTCCCGGCAAGCGCTCGCTTCGCGCCATTCGTTCCCCTAAAGTACGCTTGCACCGTGCATGACACGCATGTTCTGATTATCATGTTTCGGCGTGTCACTTACCTTCGTCATCCATTCGCATCACGTAATACCAAATCTCGTATATATGAAGCTAGCGAAACGGCAGTCAGTGCATCATAAGCATGGCACGTAGTCATGTTCTTACATGGCACGCACGTCATGATTTCCACGTGAGTACCTTTCACTTACGTTCATCGTGCAGTCACGTCATACCATACCATTTTTGCAATATGTGATGTAAAAAAATCACCGTAGGACTAGCAAGACCGTGACATGTAAATCACAACATTCATGACATTCACATCATGATTTTGATGTTATGACTCGTCATTTATACTCATCATACCATCATGTCATGCCGTACCAATCTAAAAGGCCCAGAAAGCGATAGATAGATAGATAGATAGATAGATAGATAGATAGATAGATAGATGTCGCACGCACAAACATATGTTGAAAAAATGCAAGGTTGTATATTGTTTGCACTTGCGTAGTCATGTCAAAGAGAACATGAGTATCAGCAACACCTGAAGTGATAAGCTGATATGAAGCGCTGATGCTCCTAAGGATAGGAGCCCTGCTCAGTGCTACATCAATAAACTTCGGTAGATCGCACCTACCTACAGCTCCAACCACCATTGATGTTTTATCAACATTAGCGTCTATTTGGAAAGTAGTTCCGAGACCTGACGGGGCTCCTTGGTAGAATGTTTGATTGGCATGCAGAATGCTGTGGTTTGATTCTTGCTGGGACCCTGACATTTATTTTTTGCATTCACCGGGCCAACGTTACTGATATAAGCTTTTTCCTAGCACTTTCTGTTAAAATTACCCATGTCTGTTCTGGCCGTTCCTGGGTAGATACTGAGTGTCAATCATCCGTGGCTCATACGTGCACGCCAAAGGCACATATCCGCTGGCAAGTACGTGTCACTGTTTGGCGGAAAGTGACGGCGTGCACGACGGCATTGTCACATTTTTCATGTCTTGAGCAGCACGTCATATTCATCAAACCATCTTACCCTCTCGTCCAAATTTTGGTTCACGCCTAGTTAAGGGTGGGACCACAGCTGCACCTAGATATAAGCGCATAGATATATACGCAGATAGACACAAAAGTGCTTGCAGTACGCAAAGAAATGCTTTGCATTCAAAAGCTTAAGAAGAAAACAAAAATGGCAGCTGTTGTAACAGGCGATGCGCTCAGGTGAACAGTGTAAACTGACGTCTACGTTATACTTCAATGTCATCTGTCGGCTATGCTTACAAGCTTGAAGCTAATTTTCATGTACTGAGTTGCCCTATGGCAGGTTTGATAAGCAGTCACAGTTCAAGCTAAAAATAGCCATTGTTGTCATGGTATTTAGCTTTATGACCACGTTTTTAATTATTTAATAATAATATTTCGTTATGAAAAAACGTAGAAAACGACATTTTTTACTGTCGCATGCTCTTTAGACAAGAAGCAAATTACGAGTTTATTAATTTAATTATTAATGTTCTCTTACTGCCAAGAGCATTACATGAGGCGCCCCGCCACGGTGGTCTAGTGGCTCAGGTACTCGGCTGCTGACACGCAGATCGCGGGATCAAATCCCGGCTGTGGCGGCTGCATTTCCGATGGAGGCGGAAATGTTGTAGGCCCGTGTACTCAGATTTGGGTGAACGTTAAAGAACCCCAGGTGGTCAAAATTTCCGGAGCCCTCCACTACGGCGTCTCTCATAATCAAATGGTGGTTTTGGGACGTCAAACCCCAAAGAAAAAAAAATTACATGAGGCGCATAAAACACAGAAAAAAAACAGAACACATTGAGTAAAGAGGAACATGCGCAAACACAAAGCCATGCAGTATTTGTGTAATAGTC
Source organism: Rhipicephalus microplus (assembly GCF_043290135.1). Classification (NCBI taxonomy): domain Eukaryota; kingdom Metazoa; phylum Arthropoda; class Arachnida; order Ixodida; family Ixodidae; genus Rhipicephalus; species Rhipicephalus microplus. The sequence continues at coordinate 199,946,092 of NC_134710.1, read as the reverse complement.
ACTGCTGCCTCCTGAAAATGATGATTATCGCAAGTTGATCAGAAAGGAAAGTGATTCCACTCGTTCGTTCAGTGCAATATACGAAAGCTCCGGAAAATGCTTTGGCTTTTCCAAATAAAATACCTAAGTTATAACACTAACCAAAACGATGGGACATATAGTGCGGTGATAACATAAACGTGTCGTCATGAAGGCTAGGGTAGTATGTTTCGAGTGGCAAGAATTTCATTGAGCTGTTAGTAATAGAGAGAAAAAACTGAATTTAGTGGCGGTCAACTTACACTGTTAGTGCTATTGTAGTCAGATCGAATAAATCCAACAGAATTATTCCGAACAACTTCCCGTGTGCAGTGAATCATTTTGCATGCGCTAGAGTTCAAATGAAGCAATATATCAAGTTTTAGTAATACTCAGGTTTTACAATGTGCTGAACTAAAAAACGAGTGATGGAAATGTTTTGACAGAAGTTAGTACCCAAGAATAAGCGTAAATAAGGAGAATTTGGAGGGCTCGTTTCCTTGCTTCCCACGATGTTGATGCAAACCAACAAAAACTGAAGCCCTGGCTTCTTTATTACTTGATTTTCATGAACGAAGATTGCCGCTAACATTGTTTCTAATATTGTCAGTGAGTATGATCCTGTTTATAATACATGAAATTTCAACACTCAAATATTCATAAAACAAATAAGAAGCTGTTATCGAACGCTGTTGAAGAGATAAATAGAAGGGCTGTTAGTGTGTCTATTGAGAGATATGCATTGATTTGCACTTCATGGCATTTATTTTCATAGGAAATAATTTCTAACATCAGGACACCAAATATGTTGGTATTCAAAGTGCACCTGCATATATTTTATGCAGATTAGATGAAGGTTTATCCAGAAACGGGGTAATCTCCAAACATTCTAGACAGCAAGTCAGAAGGAACATTCAATGCAGAGGCAGTTTTTGTATGAAACAGCAGACTGAAACTGATTGGTAGAGTTGCCATAATAACAAGTCAACTTCAATTTAGCACGGCTCTTCTTTTTTTTTTTGCCTTGCGCCAGTAACACCTTACATCCTCATATTCATTTTCTTGAAAACTTACACGCACACACGCGCTCCACTGTCAGCATATTAGAAACTAAAATTTTAGTAGATAGTGGGCAGCGTATGCTGCGCGAATGTTGTCAAACGTGCGGCACACGTTTGCCGAAATTCACACAACTTGTTTCACCCCGTTTCAGCAGGCGCGCCGGGCGTTCCGTGTAGGTGACTCGATGCACAGCAGCATGCTGGTTGGGTATAAGGACACGCGCGCTCCAGCTGACTCCACATAAAAGTTTGAAAAGAGTGGGTGGTCTTTAGACTTGATTGTTATTTTACATTCAAGTAATAAAAAAATCGCCTATTAAACAAGCCAACATAGAAATTGAAGTGAAAAAATTTGCCATGACGCCAGCCTTAAGTTTTTGTTGCCAGATGTGAGTACTAAAGTAGTCAGTATGACAGGAAGTAGCTGCCAACGGCCACTTTACACATGTTTGGCGTGCCTGTTCACTTACAAAGCAGAAATAATAGTATCCCTATACTGCAAAAGTGCATGTATAGCTCAGTGAATGCCCATATATTATAAAAAATATGACGACACGAAAGCATTAAAGCCATCTTTCTTCCCCGTAGAGCACCCAGGAAAAAAGGATAAGGTTTTGAACCGGCAACACATGCATGGTACCTTTTAATATCAACCTTTGATCACTCTCGGTTTCTCGTATTTGTTTCTTTGATAAGCCTCCATTTTTTGTTTTTTTATTACAGGAACGGCATTGAACGTCAGTCATCCAATTGTACAGATTCACATTCACGTATTCATGTGATCACAAAATAAATTAACCGATTTTCTGTCCTTCAGTCACGCATCCTGCAGGATGCATGACTTTTGGTCACAGGATTAGCTTGCATATAGCTTCCATTTTTAGAGTCATAGGTTGGGTGCTTGTTGTTCAATAATTGTGTGCATACACCAGAAATAATGCCGGTAAAATGCACCGAGTTGCGTTTAAGCAAACAGAAATTTTTGTTCAGTAAAGAGAATGTAAAAAAAAAGAAGCTAAACGCGCACGTTCATGTGAGTGCGATGTGTGTTGCTTGAGCGGCGCCTTCTCGAGAGTCAAGCCTCGTACTGACAGTGCTTTCTCCTCATTCGGAGAACAAATCGGTCTTCAACAGCTGGCAGTGAGGGTTCAGGGTGTCAGGCGGAAGCGGAAACAGGCGCAGCTGTTTCTACCGTCGACTTCGCACGGCCTTGCTAACAATTGCGCGCACTCGCCACTGTTCTCGCGGCAGCTTCTTACTTACGACGTGCTCCTCTGACATGCAAATGAGCACGTAAATTATTCAGCTCGAGCGTCTTCATTAGTCCTTATCGAGTTTTCATAGGTCTTGGGAATGTTAGCTCAATTAGAGAGGCTTCTGTAAGGCATGCTGTGTGAATAGACTCAACTGTGCCAGAGGCAGTATACTTGCGCTGTCGGTTACGGCTCGAAAAAAGTTATCCAGACGCGCAAAGAGCATAGCGCGCCTTGTCCCACTGTTCTCCTGCATTCACTCAGCCTATGTGTGCTATTGCCCAAGCCCAACCTCTTTCTACAGGTCATTGACATTCTGGCTTCACTTTTTTACTAATATGTCTTAGTTACAGACCGTGCTAAATGTGCCGGAATCACTTCAACGAATAATAAGACTTGGAAAGAGTTCGTCAGCCAAAAAGCAGAACAGTTTACACAGGTGACGTTTGCAAGAAAAGGCTCCAAAACAAGAAAGAAACATTGACGAATAAGAAATAAGGTTATCCAGACCAAGGCAGTACACATTGACTTGTTTCAATATTTCTGGAAAAATGAGAAACGCACTGAAGCCATTCAGAGCATCAAAAGAACAAAAGAAAGCTATCATAGAAACTTCCCGTGAGCGATCGCAAGTCAAGGATGAATGAAGTAGTCGAGCCAAGTTTTTCCTAGGTATATAAATGCTTGGAGTGAAATGTGGTTTTCGTTGACAAATATTCTATCCGTGGTCAGTCAAGTGCTTTAAACTTTAAAATTGTCTCGTTTCACAGCAGCGCACTGCTCCGAACACTTCTCAGGCTTTCCTAATACGCGAGACTTGTCTTCGTTTTAACACCATAGCAAAAGTCATGCTCGAATTGCACTGGGGTGTTCGACTACTTCATGAAGGAAGACTTCAATGGCATATCCGGTTCTCGGGACCAGACTCGTTCCAATGAAGAGCTTCGTCTTAAGCTTACTGGCTGCTGCTTCTTTCAACGTCATGACCACGTGACAAGAGTTATTTTAGGGGCTTCACTTTTTTTTTGGGGGGGGGGGTAGCGCTGTAAGCGTTTCATATTACCGGGTCTTACAAATAAATGGGTCACCCCAATGTACAAGCTCATCGACAAATGGATCCACATAGTCGGGTTTGCAAAACACAGACACCAACACGGGGCTCGCTCTTGGTATCCTATTTTTCAAACAACTAGAGGGCCTACAACACCACTCCTCTTCATTGCGAGATGAATGGGGGTATTGGTAACGTCGGGCATCAAGTGCCTGTGTGTGAAGTATACTGAGGACGCCAATGCGGAGTATTTCCGCTTACGCAAGGAGCACGCAGGTATAATGACAGAAGATCAAGCGGGCACGCTATCGGTTCGCACGCCCCTTCTCCAATGACAGTCGAAGGCGTTTGTTGTCCCTTGCCGGAAGTGCAAGAGCGAAAGACAAGCTGACACAAGATATATGTAAAAGCCCATTTTCGGTGCCGTGACGGGGCACCCAAATGACGCAGTAATTTAGGAGCGGCCAAAGGTGATGAGAATCAGTGCGCCATGGACACCTCCTTCACGTTAGTTAGCTTGGCGCACACTTGCTTCCTGTGTAGGCTGAGCGTGGTATCGACGGTCATGCATCAAGAGTGCCCTTCGTGAATGTGAAGCGCAAGGCAGCTAATGGAGGCAACATTGAAATTAGGTAACCAGCGCACCTGCCTGCTTTGCTTTAATGACTTACCCCTCCCTAAAGAAGCGGTCGAGTTGCGAAAGTAAGCTGTACGTACAGAGGCGTCCACTTCCACATTGAACTTCGCACCATGCGGCAAGTGCTCTGCGAAGCGCCTCTCGTGGACGCTTGCCGAACTGGCGCGCAGGCCTAGTGACAGCTGTAGGTGGGGCCTTAGCCGCGTCGTCTGCTAAAGCACAGCGGCTCCATCGAATCGCTTTTGCTTTGTGGTGGAGCTAACTTTGCTCTCACTATGCGCACGCAAATTAAAAATCACGCACGGCTTTCGATACGTGCCGCTACAGCGCCTCGTACTATCCAGCTTTTGCTTTTCGTGTTTTCTGTCTTTTCTGCATGTGATCTCAAAAATAATGAACCTTGGCACATGCATGGGCAAAATTTCGGATACACGCTGGTGTTCCCAGAACTAATCCGTTGTCGGCTAACCAGAACTTTCCCGTGACTGACACAATTGTTCTGATCAGCTCAAAGTTTGCTTAAGAAAGTCAATTATAAAATATAGATGGTTTTAAATATTGTGCCAATTGTAGTCACAAAGAAAACTTCCTGTGACGTGCTAGAATTTTGAGCCAAGAAAGATAAAAAGTGGTGCCGGGGTATTGAGTCGCCTAGCGATAAAAAGGGGGTTAAGCTTCATATCAGTACCTCCGGACAAAAGTAGAGATTTCATAGTTGTGGTTCCTTGGGGCACTAATTGCTGAAAACGCTATTTGAACGCTTTCTAATTTGCCTGCAAGAGTGACGTGAAGAAGCTCGGTTGCAAATGAGTAAAAACTAGGGCGGCGTATTGGCGACTTATGTAGGCTAGCACAAGAAAGCAATGGTGCTGGCAACACCTGAATGATATGCCGTTACTATAAAATGGGCAAACTGCGCACTAAATTTTGTTTTCAAGTGACTAGCGAATGCAACCTATCTCACATTTAAAGCTGTTATGTAAGACTTTACCACACATTCATCCCTAGGTTGGTGGCGCCTAACTTTTAGGCTGATCAAAAACAATCGCATGAGCAACGGGAACATTTTAGCGACGGGGTGCAAAGTAACAAACAGTGACGTAACGAGGCAGTGCTAAACCGGGCTCGTGTCCTCCCGTTCCTCTCGGTTCTTTTATAGACATACAGAGCCCAAAAGGAAATTATGCCTGCTCGGCACCCATTTCAGATCAAGGTAGTCACTTCCGCCTCCTCCCACAAAACTTTCTGCCAATGCCCCTGCAAATCAGTAGCATTGTTGTATGAACTTCAGCACCATTTCAAAATTTTATTCATGGCTAGGCTAAAATTTATTGCTTGCAGAAATCACATGAAGAAAAAGAAAGAAAACATGAGGCGTAAACGTTTGGGAGAACCAGGTGTGGCGGCTGGGAATCTTGAGAAGCGTACCACATTAGCGATTTGTATAGGCATATCACGAGTGAAAATACCTTCACAGCAAAGGAAGTATGATTTGGCGGAGCAGCCATGCTTTAGCAGAACAAACGGTGAAGGCCCCAACAACAGCTGTCACTTCGCTTACCCGCTAGTTCACCAAACGCACACGAGAGGCGCTCCGCTCCGCGCTGACCGGCAAGAGATATGGCGGATTAGTCGAGAGAAAGGTTTTGAGGTGGTGGAAATAAACAGAGAGGTGCATAGGTGGTGTGGTTTTCAACGAGACAGAATTCACTTCGATGGGCGGCTATGTCATGAGGTGGGTTGGCGAATTGCAAGACGCGCAGTAGCTCTTTTGGGGGCAAGCGAGCCCTTCGGGGTGCAGGATAGCTAGTGACGAGGAAAACAACCAGGGAGACTCTTCGACAGGTAGTATGGACAGATACGATTCCAAAGTGGCACAATTATCTAAGATAGGTAGAGTCCGGGGCATAAATAGACGTAGCCACGAGCGCCGGGCCAATTCAGACATAGGGTATATTAACATGCAGGGTGGTAGGAACAGGCTGAAGTGGGAAGAGATAGAAGAACAGCTAAGGAAAGAGAGGCCGATGGTATACGGTTTTGTAGAAACATATCTCAGGGACATAGAACAACCTCCGAACAATCCGGACTAGGCGTGAAAAAATGTAATTGAACAGAAGGCAACAGAAAGGGGGGTGGTATTGGGGCATTCATTCATAAAAGTACAGACTGGCAAAGGGTCAAGCAGGAGTGCAAGGAACATTTATGGCTAAAAGGGAAAGTGGCAGGTCAAATGACACTCCTTGGTTTTGTGTACTTGTGGACGGGAGCATAGGCCTGAGAGGAAAACCAGGCAATGGTAGAGTGTATATCAAAGGAATTAAGGAGTTAGGAAGAGAGTGCGAGATAATTATACTAGGAGACATGAAAGGGCACATAGAAGACATAGATGGGTATACCGACCCGACAGGCAAAATGATCATGGATATGTGTGAAAGGCTTCATTTGATCATTTGCAACAGTACCGAGAAGTGTGAAGGGCAAATAACATGGGAAGTAGGAAGGCTGCAGTCGACGATAGATTATGCACTGATGTCACATAGGATGTATAATAAGCTCAGGGGAATGTACATAGATCAAGGTGGCTCCAGAAGTCTGGGTAGTGATCACAAACGTATCAAGCTAAGTTTTGGAAGAGCAGTGAAAGTGGGAAAAAGACAAGATGAGCAACTACAGGAAAATTTTTATCCAGAAAGGCAAATTGAAATAGCCACTAATCGAATTCAGAAAGCAATCACGGAGGATAATAAGACAGTGTGAACATACACGAATCTAATTAGACTCTTTGAGCTAGAGCTTGCTAAGACGCGTGACAAGACACCCCGGAAAAGAAGGCACAAACCCAAAAGTTGGTGGGATGAGGAAGTTAAAAGAGCCATAGAAAACCGTCAGGAAGCCTCTAGGGAACATAGACATGCTAAGCAGCGGGGTGAACCGACAGATGATGTTGAAAGAAAATGGGAAATCTTTCTAAGCTGTAGAAGGGATGCATCCCTTCTGATCAATGAAAAGATTAGAAGAAAGGGAGCTCAGTGGCTGGCAGAAGTACATAAAAAAGATAGAAATGCAGCTGCGAAATTTTGGAACCATCTAAACTCCCTAAGAAGTGAGGCGAGCCTAGGGCAGAGTTTTATAACTACAGCCCAAGGTGATAGGCTAGAAGGGGACGAAGCTATTGAATATATAAGAACAAGGGTGACAGAAAAATTTCAACAAAGAAGTACTTTATGCACCACAATAGACAAGGACAAATCAAGTGGTGCAATGGCTACATTTTCACAACGAGAGTGGGAAAGGGCTGAGAAAAGGGTTCCTAGTAGTACATCAACAGGCCCAGATGGCATTCCAATTAGGCTGATAAAGACATTAGGTCCGAAGTCTAAGCAGGCTTTGAGAGAGGCAGTGAGCAAAATAATAATCGATGGTGAAGTTCCAGATGGATGGAAACTTAGCAGGGTGAGCATGATCTATAAAGGAAAGGGGGACAAAGCTGACATAAACATTTACCGTCCTATAACAGTGACATCAGTGGTCTACAGGCTGGCGATGCAGATTATAAAGGAAAGACTGCAGGCATGGATAGAGAATGAGGGGGCGCTGGGGGTTTCTGCGGAATGGGTTTCGGAAACACAGGAGGTTGGAAGACAATCTGTTCTCACTGACGTAGTGCATCGAAATAGCACTAAAGGAACACAGGCCCCTGTGGCTAGCATTTTTGGATATCAAGGGAGCGTACGATAGCGTGGTTCAAGAGGAATTGTGGGGAATACTGGACACACTAGGCGTGCAACCTGTAGTCACTAATCGTTTAAAGGGTATCTATAAAGGTAACAAGGTAGTTATAAAGTGGGAAAAACAGGTATCCAAGCCTGCAGAGGTAAAACAGGGGCTTAGGCAGGGGTGCCCCCTGTCACCCTTATTATTCATGATGTACCTACAAAGATTAGAGGCAAAATTAGAGGGAAGTGGACTGGGCTTCAACCTCTCTTTAGTCAAACAAGGAAAACTTATTGATCAGGCACTACCAGCATTAATGTACGCAGAAGATAAAGTGCTAATGGCCAACAACAAGGAAGATTTGCAGAGATTGATGGACATCTGCGGTAATGAGGGAGATAGGTTAGATTTTAGATTCAGTAAGCAAAAATCAGCAGTCATGATTTTCAATGACAACGAAGGTAGTGAGCTTAGAATACAGGAGGTAACGCTAGAGATAACAGATAAATACAAATATCTGGGCGTATGGATAAGCAATGGGACCGAGTACCTGAGGGAACACGAAATATACGTGACCACTAAAGGTAACAGGAATGCAGCGGTAATGAAAAACAGGGCACTGTGGAATTACGATAGGTATGATGTTGTGAGAGGAATATGGCAAGGGGTCATGGTTCCTGGTCTGACGTTCGGCAATGGGGTCTTGTGCATCAGATCAGAAGTTCAAGCAAGATTAGAAATTAAGCAACGTGGAATAGGTAGGCTTGCTTTAGGAGCTCACGGGAATACACCAAATCAGGGAGTACAAGGTGATATGAGATGGACATCATTTGAGGGCAGGGAAGCTAGCAGCAAGATAACATTTGAGAAGCGATTGAGAGAAATGGGACAGGAGCGTTGGGCTAGGAAGGTATTCAGCTACATGTACATGAAGAATGTCGATACAAAATGGAGGAAGCGAACCAAAAAATTGACTGGTAAATACTTAGAAAACAGCAGGTGGCCAAACCAAAAAGAACTATCGGTTAAGAAGAAAGTGAAGGAAACGGAGACTGACATGCGGAGAATGGGCATGATTAAGAAGTTCGCACTTGAGATATATCGCACTTTTAAGCAGGAAATTGCCAAGGAAAGGATCTATGATAATACTCGGGGTAGTTCTCTACTGTTTGAGGCCAGGACGGGAGTACTGCGAACCAAGATATACCGGGCCAAATACGAAGGGATAGGCACAGTATGCAGTGCGTGTGGAGAGGAAGAAGAAACTGCCAAACACTTGATAATGTTCTGTAAAGGGCTTCGCCCTATAGTTCAGGATGATGGCGCAGAGTTTTTCAAAGCACTGGGGTATAGGGACCAGGAGGGCAAAATAGACTTTAAGCGGGTAGACTTAACTAGAAGGAGGTTATGTGATAGGTGGCTAAAGTCAAGGCACGAGTGAAAATTAAACTCTTCACTGCAAAGTACGAATCCTCAAACTCACTTTTTAAGGAAAAAAAAATATAGTGTTTGGTTCTATAAGTATTACGGCTTGGTGGCGCTTGCCACCGCCCGATCTAAAGGGTACAGCCATATCCATGCATCCATCCATCCATCCATCCGTCCATCCATCCATCCATCCATCCATCCAACCGCTTGGTGCGAGGTTCAAGGTGGAAGTGATCAAATAACTCACTTTCATATCACCGAGAAGTTCCGATACATAGACAGCTTTTAGCTTTATTTCATTCCCCTATGCTATCTCTCTCTCTCTCTCTTCTATATATATATATATATATATATATATATATATATATATATATATATATATATATATATATATATATATATATATATTTATACAGTCTAGTAGATCCTCCGTGAGCGGTCACAACGTGGTTTATTTCGACGTTTCGGCCTAGAGTCTGGCCTTCATCAGGAATAAAGATACAGTTTGTCGGTGCTCAGCTTTATACAATCTCGAATCAGAGGGCAAGGTAAGAGGAAAAAAAAAGAAAAAAAAGAAAAGAAAAGGAAAGAAAAAAAGAAAAAAGATAAAAATAATATACGGTGAACGCCCCTCGGGTGCCCCCCTTCCACTTTTCCCTCCACTCCCCCCCATCTCTCTCCCCCCTCTCCCCTTCACCTTTCTGATGTCAGCGGTCTGTGTATGTTTCCGTTCACTAGCGCATTACTCCCGATCAGACGGTTCCTCCTGGCACTGGCGGTTCGGTGTGGGGCAAAAAAGAGCTTTTCGGGAAGTCCTAAGCCTTTAACTGCTCGGGGTCCCGTAAACAATTCGTCGTAGAAGGACGGGGGCCGCGTATTGTGGCAGAGGCTGGTCAGTGGGCATTTTAGGAAGTTCTAAGCCTTTAACTACTCCGCGCCCTGTCAACATTTCGTCGTAGAAATAGGGGTGCCCCGTATTGCGGTAGGCTGTGCAAGCGCGTGCAATGCGAATTCCTGGCCCGCTTCTAAATTACGCGTGTCGTGGGGGCCTCCCGGCTGTGCACATGGTTGCTGTTGGGCATGTCGTGCATGGCACAATTGATTGGGTAGTAAAATAAAACAGAAAACAGACGACAGCTGCACTTAGGAAGAGTAGTTACACTTGGAATTGTTTTAGGTTGTCCAGTGCCCTTCGCAGCTGCAGTGCCGTGAACTCAGTTACTTTTTTCATCGTTGCCGTTATTGTTTTCTAATGCTTTAATTGCTGCAAGTGTACCAGGATTCTCATTTATTCCTCTATCGAGGGTGTTAAATCGGTGGATAAGGTATGACTCTCGTTGTTCACGTTCTCGATTTGATTTAAATCCCGTCTCTAAAAGCGTTACTGATAGTTTGTCGAATGCATGGTCGGGAAGATTGAGATGTTTTGATAGAGGTAGACTTGGGGCTGATTTCGCATGGGCTCTGTGATTATTGAAGCGAATCCTAAATGGTGTTTCTGTTTGTCCGATGTACTGCATACCACACACGTTGCATTCTAGTAGGTACACCACATTAGAAGAATCGCATGTTAGGTTTCCTCGTATGTTAATCGAAAACTTGGATTGCGTGCTGGTTGCTTTGTCTGTTTCTCGCATCGCCTTACATACAAGACATCGTGGCTTTAAGCAAGGGCGGCATGAATTATTTGGGGGTGATGTGTTAATTTGGGAGTGGACAAGGGTGTCTTTGAGGTTACGTGGTCGTCGGTAAACGACGCCTGGAGCGGATGGGAATGCGCGTTTCAGACGTTCACTTTGTTCCAGAATGTTGTAATGTCGTTTAAGGATTTTGTTTACACTGGGGAAGTTTGTGCTGTAAGTCAAGCAGAGGTTTGTTCGTTGTGGGTCTTCTCGTGGTGGTCGCTTCATAAGTAAGTCTTCACGCTTTAGTTTTCTCGCTTTTTGAACAGCGTCATTAATTACATGTGGGGGGTATTTTTGTTGCTCGAGCATAAGTTTTAGCCTCTGTGAGCTCGTGTCAAAGTCAGCGTCTCTAGAGCAGATTCGCTTAAACCGGTGAGCCTGGCTGTATGGAATACTGTTTTTACAGTGGCGTGGGTGATCGCTTTGGTAATGAAGGTATTGTTGTCGATCCGTTGGTTTGCGATATAGGGTTGTAGAGAGCTTCTCTTCTTCTATCGTTATGGTAACATCAAGAAAATTTACGGTAACTTGCGAGTATGTGTGTGTGAAGTGTATGTTCGGGTGTACAGCATTGTAAGTGTCTATAAAGCTGAGAAGTTCGTCCTCGCTGTGGGTCCAAATAAGAAAGATGTCGTCTATGTATCTTCTGTATAACATTGGTTTCAAGGAACTTTGTGCAAGAAATTCAGATTCTAGCTTTCCCATAAATATGTTGGCATAATTAGGTGCCATTTTGGTGCCCATAGCGGTCCCGCTGATTTGTCGAAAATACTCTTGGTTAAACTCGAATGAATTTAATTCGAGGACCATCCTCGTCAATGTTGCAATGGCAGAGAAATCTGGGGTGTTAGATTGTCTATGGTTTGTGTACATGTTTCTTAGTGCAGCTATGCCGTCATCATGAGGAATATTTGTATATAATGAAGAGACATCAAGGGTAACCAAGTACGAGTTTTTCGGCACACAGACACCCGCAATGTCTCGAAGAAAATGTGTGGTGTCTTTTATGTACGACGCGAGGGTGCATGGAATGTGGCTTATTAGTTTGTCCACGTACCCTGATATGGGTTCAGTTATTGTACCGATGCCTGATATGATTGGTCGACCTGGGTTACCGGGTTTATGAATTCTTGGGAGGATGTAGAAGCGACCTGGACGAGGGTATGCTGCTTGCATCAGTTTGTGGTCAGTGTTGGTTATCTTTTCTGCGTCCAACAGTTTCTTTAGTTCTGTTGATACGATACGTTTGTATTCGTCTGTCGGATCACCTGGGAGGCGTTCGTAAAATCTTGAGTCGTCTAGTTGGCGGTATGCTTCTTGTAGGTAGTTGGTTGTGTTAAGGACTACAATTGCTCCTCCTTTGTCAGCGGGTTTTATTGTTATGTCTGTCCTAGATGCCAAATTTTTCATGCTTATTTTTTCAGATTTGGTCAAGTTTTCTCGGTTTCCTTTCTGTCTGTGGTATTCGTGTACTATATCTTTCTGTACTGCGGTGATATAAAGGTCCAAGCACTTGTCTCGATTACTGTTCGGTGTCCAATCATTTGATTTACGACGGTGAATTGTTTTGTGGTTAGAAGGCCTATCTAAGAAATATTCGCGCAACCTTAAGCTTCGAGCGAAGTTGTCGAGGTCTCGGAGTAAGTGGAATTCATCGAAAAATTTTGTGGTCGGGCAGAAGCTTAGTCCCTTAGATAGCAGTTTTACTTCGTCAGGTGACAAGCTCGTGTCCGATAAGTTTACAACCACAGTGTCACACGGTGTGTTCCTAGATGGGTGCTCGTTTGTACCATTAGTGTTTTCCTGGGTGGTGGTGTTGTAATGATAAGGCACTGTATCAGGGAACGCGGATTTGGGCACATGGTCTCTTTCGAGTTTATGAAGTTTTGTGGCCCTGATGGCTTGGTATTTATTCTGCTCAAATTCTGTTAATCGCGTGATTTCTTTGTTCGATAAAGTGTTGTGGCGGAGAATGGTGTTGGTCATAGCGACCAGTTTCTTTACCTGTTTGTCACTATGATTAAGAGCCAGGAGGGACCGTCTGATCGGGAGTAATGCGCTAGTGAACGGAAACATACACAGACCGCTGACATCAGAAAGGTGAAGGGGAGAGGGGGGAGAGAGATGGGGGGGAGTGGAGGGAAAAGTGGAAGGGGGGCACCCGAGGGGCGTTCACCGTATATAATTTTTATCTTTTTTCTTTTTTTCTTTCCTTTTCTTTTCTTTTTTTTCTTTTCTTTTTTTTTCCTCTTACCTTGCCCTCTGATTCGAGATTGTATAAAGCTGAGCACCGACAAACTGTATCTTTATTCCTGATGAAGGCCAGACCCTAGGCCGAAACGTCGAAATAAACCACGTTGTGACCGCTCACGGAGGATCTACTAGACTATATGCAACGCTACGGCCACTCAACCACCATGCCTGCCTATATATATATACATATATATATATATATTGTCGCGGTTCAACGTAAGCAGTGCACCGAGACGTTGAGTCCGAGAACCGACGGCGTGTGTTTTTTTGCAGGAGCCAAGAGCAGGCGAGCAAAACAAAAGCACATCGTCTTCTTCAGTCTTCCTTTTCACGAGGCTGTTGGCGCGCACATCGTCTTCGTTCTTTGTTTCGGGCGTGACATTTGCCTCCCCTTAGAAGAGCATCGCCCCGATGCTATAGCTGAGACAGTAATTCGCGCATGAAGTCACTTTGTAGAAGCGACGGTGCCTCGCAGAGTCACTCGCTGACGTATGGCTTAATGCGCACTACGTGCACAAGCTCAGGTCGGTGCTGGCGACGCCTTAAACAGTTTGGGCTATCCGGGACGACTTCATAGGTAACGTCACTTAGTCGTCGCAGCAGTCGATAAGGTCCGAAGTATCTTCTGAGCAATTTTTCGGATAGTCCCTGTCTTCGCACAGGCGTCCACACCCATACCCTGTCCCCGGTTTCGTACGTTACAGGTGTATGACGTTGGTTATAGTGGCCTGCGTCGTACACTTGCTGTTGGTATATTCGCAGACGTGCGAGCTGCCTGGCTTCCTCTGCGCGTTGAGTAAACGCGTCAGCCCTCGTTTCGTTGTCATCGCATTCGTGTGGCAGCATCGCGTCTAACATCGTTCTTACTTCTCGTCCGTGAAGAAGGCTGAATGGGGTCATCCGTGTGGTTTCTTGTTTGGCAGTATTGTATGCGAACGTTTTGTAAGGGTGAATGTCGTCCCAGTTTTTGTGTTCGATGTCCACATACAATGAAGTCATGTCTTCCAGAGTTTTGCGAAGTCGCTCGGTCAACCCGTTGGTTTGTGGATGGTAAGCTGTCGACTTGCGATGAATAGTACCACTGAGCACCAACACATGATCTAAAAGCGCGGCCGTGAATGCGGTTCCGCGACCTGTTATAACGATCGATGGCGCACCAAGTCTCAGCACAATGTTCCCTACGAAGAACCGGGCTACCTACTTTGCTGTGCCTCTCTGGATGGCTTTTGTCTCGGCGTAGCGAGTAAGGTAGTCTGTCGCCACTATGACCCAGTGGTTACCAACACTCGAGGTGAGAAGTGGGCCCAAAAGGTCCATTCCGATCTGGTCAAATGGCGTTGTCGGGATCTGGACAGGGTGTAGCAAACCGGCTCGTTTCGTTGGAGGTGACTTGCGCCGCTGGCAATCGAGGCAGGTCCGAACATGATGCTTCACGGCGGCGGTGAGTCTAGGCCAGTAGTATCTCCCTCGAATTCTGCTCAGTGTGCGCGTGTAGCCTAAATGTCCAGATGTTACCTCGTTGTGGCACGCTTGCAACACCTCAGAACGAAGAGTGGTAGGGACGACAAGCAGGTAGGTGGACCCGTCTGACAAGAAGTTCATTTTGTAAAGGATATTGTTTCTCAGACAGAACGACGATAGTCCTCTTGTAAAGACTTTGGGTGCATTCTGGCTTCGTCCTTCTAAATACATAATCAAGCCAAGTAGCTCAGGATTGTCATGCTGGTGATCTGCGATGGTTGACGTGTCGGGGATTCCGAGGAACGCTCTCTCTTCATCAAAAGAAGCAGCTGACTCTATTGGTGATCGAGATAGGCAGTCGGCGTCCGTGTGTCGTTTTCCCGACTTATACACCATCGTTATATCAAACTCCTGTAGTCTAAGGATCCAGCGTGCCAATCACCCGGAAGGATCTTTCATACTTGTTAACCAACACAACGAATGGTGGTCACTGATAACCTTGAATGGGTGGCCGTACAGGTATGGGCGAAATTTCATAACTGCCCACACCACGGTGAAGCATTCCTTTTCAGTGGTCGAGTAATTTGCTTCTGTGCGTGACAGATTTCTGCTTGCGTAAGCGATCACTCTTTCCTCGTCTTCCTGGCGCTGCACAAGCACAGCTCCGAGGCCAACATTGCTGGCGTCTGTATGGAGCACTGTAGGGGCTGTGTCATCAAAATGGGCAAGCACGGGGGTCGTCTGTAGGCGTTGCCGCAAGTCAATGACCGCCTCTCCCTGTTCGTCGGCCCAAACAAATGCAACGTCATCCCTCGTGAGACGACTTAGAGGTGACGCAATGCGCGCAAAATCTGGAATAAACCACCGATAATATGCACAGAGACCCATAAAACGCCTCACTGCCTTTTTGTCTGATGGTCTTGGAAACTGTGCGACGGCGGCAACTTTTTCGGGGTCTGGACAAACTCCTGCGTAACTGATGACCTGGCCAACAAACTGCAGTTCCTCAAAGCAGAAGTGACATTTCTCTGGCTTGAGCGTCAGACCTGCGGCCCGTATGGCCTGCAAGACCATTTGCAATCGTTGAAGGTGTTCGTCAAACGTTGTAGAAAACACAATGACGTCGTCAAGGTATACTAGGCAGGTTCTCCATTTAAGCCCAGAGAGAACGGTATCCATGAGACGCTGGAAAGTTGCAGGCGCAGAGCACAAGCCAAATGGTAAAACCTTAAATTCGTACAGTCCGTCTGGCTTCACGAAAGCGGTTTTTTCACGATACTTGGGGTCTACTTCAATTTGCCAATATCCGCTCTTTGTGTCCATGGAAGAGAAGTAACGTGCGTTTCGAAGCCTCTCAATCGAATCATCTATGCGGGGAAGCGGGTACACGTCCTTTTTTGTAACCTGATTTAGCTTTCGATAGTCCACACAGAAATGCAGGCTGCCATCCTTCTTTTTCACTAGAACAACAGGTGATGCCCAGGGGCTTTTTGACGGTTGAATGACATCGTCTTCAAGCCATTTTGTTACCTGCTGTTCTATCGCTTCTCGTTCTTTTGAAGCCACACGGTACGGATTTCGATGAATTGGTCTAGCCGTGTCCTCTGTGATGATTCGGTGCTTGGTCAAGGACGTCCTGCCAACTTTCGAGGTCGACGCAAAACAGTCGTGGAACTCGTCTAGGAGCACAAGCAGGCGTTCCCGCTGTTGCTGAGTTAAAGTAGGGCTAACGTCAAGGTTAGGTGCTAGGTCACGTGGGTCTTGTGCAGGTGTTGCTTCGAGTGCTGAAAAGCAGTCACAAACATCTGCGATCTCGTCGAAATGTACCAACGTTGTGCCTTTTGGAAGGTGCTGGCGCTTGGAGGTGAAACTGGTCAACAGCAAGTTCGTTCGGCCATCGGTGAAATTGACTATTCCTCGTGCTACGGAAATCCCGTGTGTGAAAAGCAGCGAGGTTGGTTGGTCGGTGACTCCTTCACCGTCGAACGGTACGTCACATGCTACTGAAACGAGGATACATGATCGAGGCGGCACGACTATATTGTGGTCTTTGAGACGAAAGGATTTGTGCTCTGGTGATGTAGGATCAGTCAGACGAGCACTCTCGTAAAATGAAACCACGCGGTCCGGGAGGTTGATTATTGCACCATGCTCCCTGAGATAGTCCATTCCTATAATTGAATCTTTGCAGCACTCTGGGAGAACAATGAAAGTCGCGACGAAAGAAGAATCTCCTATGCTGAATCTTGCTGTGCATCTTTCAGTAGGGAGCGTCAATTGACCACCCGCTGTTCTAATATATGGTCCTGTCCATGGCGTTTTTACTTTTCTAAGATTATCAGCCAGCTTGTGACTTATTATGGAAAACTCAGCACCCGTATCGACTAAGGCCATCACTTTCTCTCCATCAATAATTACATTGAGGTCGGCGCTCACCATTTCGTCGTTGTTAATATTCTTCGGCGTTGAGTCGTTCTGTAGTGGCAGCACTGGGGACTTTTTATCGTCTTGTGGTCGGGCTGCGACCTTACCGCGAGAGGTCGCCGCCTTTGGTTTCCCCGGTAAGAGCTGGGCGACCTTGTTTCCCGAAGGTCAGCAAAAGTACGTCGATTCAGTGACGATGTCTGTGCAGGGGATGGAGAGCGTTACCTGTGGGTGGAATTGGGCTGGCAATTAGGAAGCGACTCGTGATAGGGAGACCACGTTGTTGAAGGTCCTCGAAAACCAGGGTCGTCATGGCGAACAATGTAGTCGTCGTTGGGACGGCGACCGTCGTACCCTGGCCGAGACAGCCGAAGCGATGTCTCGCGGTACCAACAATAGCGAGCTATATGGCCGGCACCACAACAGTTGAAGCAGAGAGGGCGCCGATCGACGGTGCGCCAAGCGTCCGTTCTGCAAAATTGTGGGCGTCTCGTGGTGGTGAGTAAAGCGCGGCAAGTGGTGGCTGGTGGCATGGAGACATCGGAGACATGAGCCGACGTCTGAAAGCCTCCTGCAATGGTTGCGACGAAGGTGCGGCTGTAGGTGGCTGGTAGTATGATGTAATAGACGGGACGGGTGGTGGACGGCGGACAGCGTCGGCGTAACTCAGTTGACGCTGATCGCGACCAAGATCAGCTGCTGAAAAAGCGTGCCTAAGTTCGTCACGAACGACTGAGGCAACGGCGGATCCACTGGAGGAGTCCAAAGCTTCTGAATTTCTTCTCGGACAATATCTCTGATCAGGTCACGTAGGGAGCCCTGACTGTCCAGAGTCACTGAAGCGGCGTTGATTAGGGAGGTAGTGGATGAGCGATCATATTGCCTCGATCTTTGGTGCAGAGCACACTCAATGGCAGTGGCTTCTCTTATAAAATCGGCCACGATAGTTGGGGCATTGCGCACAAGTCCAGCGAACAGTTGTTCTTTCACGCCGCGCATAAGGTAGCGCAACTTCTTCACCTCGGAGATGTTGGAATCAGCCCGACGACAGAGGCGCGTCACGCCTTCAGCAAACATTGCCACAGGTTTGTTAGGTTTTTGAAGCCTTAACTCGAGCAACTGCTGAGCCTGCTTTCGACGGTCGACGCTAGCAAAGGTGTCAATCTGCTGCTGACGAAACTCATCCCAAGTGGATATTTGGCCTTCTTGATTCTCAAGCCACGTGTGAGCGCTGTCATCGAGAGTGAAGTACATGCGGGCGAGCTTCTGTTGAGCATTCCACTGGTTGATGTCGGCAACGCGTTCGTAATGCTCAAGCTAATCTTCAACATCTTCATGTGGGGCACCACTGAAGCGATCAGGCACAAGCGGCTGAAGAAGTGTTACCTGGGCTGGATTGGAAACGGGGCTGTCTTGTATCCCTTGGACCAACTGTGGCTGGCTAGCGGAGGCCATTGGTAGAGGTACGTAATGCTTGGTAGAATGTTCGTCGAAGGAGGTCAGCTCAGGAGATAGGCCTAGCAACCGCCGACTGAAGCGGTGCACTAGTGTCGTAACAGGTGGCTACGTGTCGGGACTTGATGAACGGCTCCCAGATGGGGTGTTGAGCATCGGCAGGCTTGCAACCCAGCGCCTCCACCAGTGTCGCGGTTCAACGTAAGCAGTGCACCGAGACGTTGAGTCCGAGGACCGACGGCGTGTGTTTTTATGCAGGAGCCAAGAGCAGGCGAGCAAAACAAAAGCATGTCGTCTTCTTCAGTCCCCCTTTTCACGAGGCTGTTGGCGCACACATCGTCTTTGTTCTTTGTTTCGGGCGCGGCAATATATATATATATATATATATATATATATATATATATATATATATATATATGTGTGTGTGTGTGTATATATTATCGACTGAGACAGCGACAACGCCCGTTCGTATCGCCAGTTGTTATTTGAAGATAATATTTCTTTTTGGGGAAGTACTTCGACGCAACAATTTCGGTCTGTCTGTCTATCTGTACATTTGTCTGTTTGTCTGCCGTAATGATACTTCCAACGGTCCCAAACGATCCTCCAAACCACCAACCTCATTTGCAGCGCCCACCAATATTGCTCAAGTTTCAGCGTTCATACATGTTTGATTGTCAATTAAAAAGCAATTATTGCGCATCTCTGAAGCACGATAACAACACGTCAATATTCTGTGTGTCTTTATACTAGAGAAGCCATACATAAGTAATAATAAGGACCGTAGCGTTTATCACGCTGCGCTGTGCTCAAAAAGGCAAGTGTTTCCAAGGCTTTGCTAAGACGACGCGGTGGTGGCACCTGCCCGCCGCTTTCCGTTGTACACTTTGTTGCCTCCAAAACAAGTGCGCATGCCTTCCTTCATTTTTGGAAGATAACTGTCATATAGCACTCGTGTCTAACGTGCCTCCATGTGCTCGTTCGCCTTTGCTGCACGGATCGAGAGATTCTAACGCAGTGCCCACAGAATACAATTCACCAGTTTTCTCACACAGAACATCAAATAAACGTATTGTTCACTCTCTGCAGACGCAAGACTATCGTCTTTTGACGACGGTTGCAGTGAAACATGCAAATAAGGGGCCAATTTTTTTTTATCTCACCTTCGTCGTTTTCGTCTTCACGCGCTGCGTGAGCGCACGAAGCTCTGTGGCCACACTTTATCGTTTAATTCGGCCATGACTGCGAGCAGCAAAGCTGCTGAAATTGTCTCTAAAGGGAGGCACTAGGAGTTCCGTAGAGGTCAGTCATCAGCATGCTGTGACTTGTCTTGCTGAAATACCAGGTACTCTGGAGGACGACACTGGCTTTGTCGAGCTGGTCATAGCAGGTCTCGTCTGTGCCGCGAATAAATGCGACAACTTGCACGATATGGAGCTGGTAGGCGGTACCAGTTGCAAGTCATCGTGACTATTAACAAACACCCGCACTGAGCGGGGACGTCTGTGCTGTTCCGGGAACGTCGAGGTGTGAGTGTCTGTCACACTGGACGTGTGCAGTATGGCTGAGCAGAGTTCATGTGCTGGCTTGTCAGGCAAATCGTCCTCACATTCTGCTGTGTGACTTGCCATGAAGCCGACGTGGTCCGACGTTTTGTCAGATGCAACAGTGGCCTGCAGCGGCAGGTCTTTGATGACATCATTCTCCGGCAGAATTGACCATGGCGATTCTTTTGCGCTGACGACACTTGGCAAAAAGCGAGTGTCTGCACACTTTACCAAAGACTGCGCCAGTACCTGGCGTACATTTGGCTCCTGACAGTGGGCTGAAGCCGAAGTGGTGGCTTTTGCTTCATCCGGCGTCTGGAGGGACAGTGTGCCAAGTACGAAGAAGCTGGCGTGACCAGGTCAGAAAGGAAAGATGAGCTTGAGACACTCGACTGTTGAGGAAAATAAGCCTCGGCTTCTTGTCTTCTTGGACCTGTGACGAACACCAGCGCAGTGTAAGAGCACTGATTGAGTGCACTGTTTGTAGGATTGCATGTTGAAGAGGCTTTCGTCGATAAGCTGCGCTGTGTAGTAACAGCCTCGTGGTGGTGCTTCTCTAGAGTCCCGTTTTTAGAAGCGGTGAGGTTGCAATGAACGGTGGCTGTGAGGTCGGAGCCAATCCGTTCAAACTCATCGATGAGCTTCGTGCTCTAGTTTGCCCAGGACTCTGTTTCACTCCTTCATACCTTGGCCACGCCACGACAGCGTGCCTGAGGCGATCTATGGCCATGCCCCACTTCTGATCTTCAGCCCAAACATTGTGAGCTCCGAGAAAGTTGATGGTGAGCGATCCAGTTTTCGGCGGCGTCCTCGAAGCCGCAAAAGTGTGGCAGTTCGAAGGAAGCCAGCGAAAGTGGTATGACCAACAAAAGTCCGGAGCATGTCGACGCGAGCCAGCCGAGTTGATGGGAAAGCTCTGTGAGCGTACGTTGGAGTTTTGTGCGGCTCTCCGGCGCCGTCTGTTCATGGTTTTAAACACGGCATCGTCCATGGAGCCAACGCGGCATCGATCACTTGCAGCCCTGGCAAGGCTGCAGGAAACAGCGTAGATATCGACGCTGTCAAGCCGTTGACCGCAAAGCCGAGTCGCCCAATGGTACTCCGCAGGTCTACGTCGCAATCCCATGACCCATGAGTGGAACCAGTGTCTATGTTGGCGAAGAAAAGGGTTGGATTGTGACTCACTGCGGTGGGATTGTTGTTCGAGAGAGCTTAAACAGCCCCTCTCAGCAGCTCAGGTGGCGATGGAGTTCGGAGTGAGGGGTTGTCAGCACGGTAAGTGCACGGGAAGCACCGGCGCTTGGCAACAGGAGGATACGTGGTGTCTTGGCGGCGGCGATGTACGCCAAGGAAGCCTGAACGGCTGCCGTTGAACGTTCACTTTTCGGATGAGTCGGGTAGCAGAGGTCCGCGTCTCATGGAGCATACGTGACATTCCCTTATGCTTAGAGCTCGTTAGCTTGCTCAGATGCAGCTAGTAGCGATGTACCTGTCTGGTGGGGTCCCAGAACCGCTGAAAATTCATTGATGGCGTCCGCGAATGCTTCGATTTGGAGGTGTGCAGTGGTCGGGTCGTGGATTCCATAACTCAGAAAGCGTGGACAGCGTCCCGGTTAGAGGGACCCGCGCTGCTGACGACCCCCGAGGACCCGTACAGGTAGCTTCAGCCGCAAGGTTTATGTGTAGGACCACGCCATTGTCATGACTGAGACAAAGAGAAAACGCCGGTTCACTGGGCTGGTTGTTTCTTCTCTGACCTTCGTCGGTTTCGTCTTCTCGCGCGGAGCTAGCGCGAGAGCCAAAGCTTCGTGGCCACTATTTATCATTATATATATATATATATATATATATATATATATATATATATATATATATATATATATATATATATATATATATATATATATATATATATATATATATATATATATATGTCATGCTGAAAAAATGTGCAGGTATATGTGAATGTGAGAAGCAGTGACATGGGGCGTTATATTTGAAAAAAAAAATCTGTTGCTTCGAGGGTGCTTCCACCTCTGGGCACCCACGTGAGTTTGTGTCGTGCTAAACAATTTATACAATGTCACTGGTTTAAGCAACCAGTATAAAACAATCTTGTTTGTTTTAGACTAGGATAAAGATTGCCATATCTGGCATGTTCAGCCGTTTTTATAAAAAAACAATTTTTTTCGCGTGTAATGCATTCGTGTTCTCTGTTTTATACATTTCTAATTAGGCCACCAAAATATTTCGGGAGCAAGTCAAGCAATAACATTGTCAGAATATTGTGAAAAATCAAAGATAAATAGCATTTTGTCTCTTATTGCAGCTTGATTTTATAAATGTAGCAGCAGAAGTAAGAATATGACTGGCATATTGTTGCGTAGAATGTTTTGCTACCAAGACATGCGGAAAGTTCCAAAAGAGCCATTTTTTAAATAAAACAAATCTATTCATCTGAATTACCACAAGGTTTTACGAAGCTTGCCTTTGCCTCACCTTCATAATTGCATAGCACGTCACTGCAAGGTTCGAGCGAGGTCTTTTCGGCAGCGAATAATGCGTGTCATACAGAGGCTTGTCACTTGCTTTAAGAATATTGCTCCATAGAAACTCAAAAAGGGGCAATAGTGCTACTTGTATTGTACGGCATCTTCCGAGAGCTACAGGAAGCGAACAGTTGACGGCGCTCACACAGCATCGCTATGCTCGCCCCCTTGACTCACAGCGAGTTTTAGGCGTGCGACCAGTACACGGTCGGACCGTAAGCCGAACCACTTTGAAGAGCCGTAAGGCCGTACTGAGTATCGGAAGAGACCCAATCATGGAAGGCTGACAGTGTCGTGAGGCAATCAGGAGGTCGTCACAGTGACGTTTCTGTCCTTACCTCTTTGTCACCCAAGGGGGGGTTCGTTCCTTTGTCCTGGGTTTAGAGGAACGAGAAGAACTCGGTAGTCACAGGTGCCGTAGCCTTTCGTGGGGGCCGTGCGGGCTCCACAGTGTCTGTGCGGTCAGGACTGTTTCGATAGGACACTGACTCCGTTCTGCGCTCTCGTAATATCATGTTTAGGAAATATCACACAGAAAAGTTTGAATGGGAGAAAGGTTTCCATGGTTCAGTGGGCATTTTATAGTTTTATTACGTGTATATGTTTTTCTGCGAGAACTAAGCAATGCGTTTGCGGCCGCACATTGACCTCCTATGCCAGGACGCCTTGTTTAATTTCAACAATAGGTGCGCTGAAAAGATAGGGCCGTCGAAGAAATGCTAAGAAAAAAAGGCACCCTTGAAAAGTGAACAGCAACTGCATTTTGCCTAGGACATCCCGTTACTCTTTACGTATCACAATTAATAAAGCAGCATTTATTCAGGCAAATAAAAAAAATGATCCGTTGTTTTTAAGTACTATTTTTTGACACGGTATCAGGCATGAGCTTAGGTTTTGAAGATTCCATAGCGCTGTCAAGAAAAGTTGTCTCTGAGTGTAGTGTCATTATTCTGTAAAACGAAAAAAAAAATTATTGGCACGCTACTCACTCGTAGTCGGTAAAAGGACCTCCCCGCATCCTCTTTTGGAAGTAAGCGAATACAAGAAGAATACGCGTGCCACAAAATGGCCTTAAAGGGCGAGGCATATATGTGTCCATCACCTCGGAAACAAAAAGTAAACGCGCCAGTGTCTCGGCAGCTGACCTCGTGTCAACAAAAGACAAAGCTGAAATAAGGAAAGGAAAAACCGTACACACAAAAGAAAACAGAAAAAGTGATGTTGAACCACAGGTGAGAACTGCTTCCTTCTTCACTCACCATGGTCTATTTTGTTCGCCTAAAGGTCAGGAGTCAAAAGTCGTGTCAGCCAACCAGAGGAAAAAAAAAACGGTGGTAGGTACGACGTCAGATAGAGTGATGTTTTTCTCATGCGTTCACCTTCAACGCTTTTTTTATCTCCGCTTCAATGCTTACTCGCGTTTATATAGGTGTGTCTATGTATGTGTGTACTTATTGCCACTCCAATGGTCCTGCGACTAACCAAGCATGACAACTTTCCTCTGCGCTGTGTGCTGGAAGAACGAAAGAGAGGCGATGAAAAAGAAATTGAGATAAAATGGCCAACGGCAGGCAAGAACGAAATCCTCAAATATTTGACTCCCGTAGCGGCAGTGCCGACGTGGTTTATAGGCTAGTCAAGAACCCCTTCCACGCCTCCTTTCTTTTCCCGCACAACTCTCTGTGGAAGCACTGACCCCTCCTAAGCTGCGCCCACACCTCTTCTTGAGGAACCTCAAAATTCATGTTTCGAGGTCACTACACCAATACCGCTGTGATGTAGTGCCGAAGAACTTTCTCGTGACAGTAGGTATCAAGTTTTTTGTTACTTTGATATCACAGCTGACAGTGCTTGGCCTCTCTTCCAAGCCCTCTTTGAATATCGCTCCTTTTCTGTATGTGAGCTTTGTGCACCTCGACGATAATTAAAACGGCTATGCTGCGCGTAAAACAAAGCGTGTCTAATGACTATGGTAGACATGTACGATGGATTGATTGATATGTGGGGTTTAACGTCCCAAGACGTGTACGATGGAAAGCAGCGACAATGCCGCCATATTGATAACATTTTTTACGAAATTGCTGCTTGGCAATCTTAGCCAAAAAATGGCTACAAATGACACGCTTCATAGGTGACTCACTACCATCAATTCTCTTCTAAATATCGCAGTACTGCTTCCACCATTAGGAATGCGACTGCCAAATTAAAGAAAATGCTAATATTATAAAAAAAAACTCGTCAAGCTAGGTATAACCATAAAGAGGACATATTCTCAAGCAGATGTTCTAATATTTGAGGCGTTACACTTCACCTTTTTGCCCGCACTTGTGAAGAAGCAGTTATTCGTAAGGCACTATTATGCAGTCCACTAGTGGATTCCGTTTCAAGCTGCGATTGTGTGTTTTCATTTCATTCTCTAAGCAATAAATTTTGTGTCGGGCTGATGCTTACTCACAGGGATGTCATATGGGGAATAAAAAATTCTAAATATTTCAAACCGTGCTTTTCGATGTGGTTTTGTATCAAAACGCTTCACATTTGGAGCTGTTGAAAAATGTACGCCGGGTCTGTGAAACAGGTTCGAAATAAAAGCTCTTGCAGATAAACGAAACAGTGACTGCAAAACAGTGGACATTTTAAAGTGGGACAAGCAATAAAATGATCACAACCAATGTTAAGTTGTCTTATTTGTGAAGCGGTGGTTTAGTACGCTGTTTATTAATTGAAACGGCGAAAAAGAAGTTGTGCAGTTATGTTACTGTTGTAGTGCTAGAAACGCAAGGGCACACACGAAGAAACGAACAAAACAATCCACCCCTGTGTCAGTGCCTAAGACTTTCTTTGGAAACAGTCGCATTCTAGGATCACTCACAAACCAGCTTGTCCTACGAAACTAAACTGCTTATTTTTAAAACTATGAACGCGTGATCTCATCGAGCATTTAAACTGATGCACCATATATGTGGGAGTAATGTTCATGTATATTTTCTGTTGATGCACGAAATTGTAGAAACTATTGATGGTATGCAATAAACAAACCACGCACGCACCATATTGGACGCACTTGTGATTACAGCTGTATTGCGAGAAACAAGACAGTATCGATGCTTGCAGACGGAATAATCATAGCAGCAAACGTATTTACCAAACAATAAAAATGATCAGGTCTGCGCGGAAGGTGGAGTACAGTCACAGTGAAAGTACGAAGAGTGGCCTTTCAGAGCCTTTTCTAAATACTGTTTGGCTAACTGCTCAAAGCATAATTGCTGGGTACCCACTACGCCATAAGTAGTCATAACTTCTGTGTAGTAGGCCGCCATTCACTATGCTATCATTTGTCATGCTTCGAAAAAGCGTAGTACCCGCTAAACACTTGCGACAATGTTTTTGCATATTTCGTGTTCATTATAGGCCTGATGACTATGCAGAGTTACACCTGAAGAGCATATGTGCCACAGTTATTATGTCATGAAAAGCAAGCTTTTGTAATAGGGTGGAGTGCTGAACGACCCACTTTTAGATGCGGAGCATCTTATACTCGCGCCTTGTAGTGCGCCGTCCGCGCCGTCCGCGCCGTCCGCACCGCTTCTCGAACATTCGACAGCTGACGCGCGCGCATGCGCCGTCGCGCCGTCGCCCACTCTTCCACCATCTGTGCATCCCTTCCTCCTCTACACACCACGCGCGCTTCACTCCTCCACCATCTGTGCACCTTTCCTCCTCTACACACCGCGTTCGACATCTACAATTCTCCTGATTCTCCAGTGGACGCGCATGTGGCGTCGCGCTTCGAGAACATTCAACAGCTGACAGTGCATGCGCCGTCGTGCTGTATATATACTCAAGGTCGGCGCTCGCTCGCTCAGTTGCCGCTCGTCGGTTGGTTTGTACGGCGCGTCGACGTCCAAGGTCGCGGTGAAATGAATTCCAACGAATCCACAAACACAATGATCGACGTCCCTTCGACCAGCGCCGCCCTTTCGCATACGTGTGTACGTGTTCACTCATTTAACACCCCCTCCTACAACCACGTTAACCAATTTAGCCATCGACTCAAGTAAGTCGCACTTTAACACCCCGTTAACCAATTATATGGTCCGCATCCTCCTCAGTGTTCCCCCGAGGGAAGCTGCGGGCAATTTTTTTACGCTATTCGCATTGTGCGACGACTTCTTGTTCCTTTTCTTTTTTATAACGCTTTATTATTTATATTAGCGTGATTCCTTTCCAGACATCAAGCCTGCCTAAGGCAAGTTTGCGAATAAGTCCCAAACACTGTTGTGGCTCTGTGACAGAATACTGGGCTCGCACGCAGTGGGCCCGGGTTCGAATCTAACCATGTCACCACACGTATTTGGTGTTTTTATTTGAGTTTCATTTCTTACTTCATGTGATAGTGGTTACCGACATCAACGTGGGCGGCGGACAACTGCGGCGCCACGTGTGAACCGTATTTGGGTCTCATGACAGCTTTCGCTGTAGAAGTATCGCAATAAGTGTATTTAACTTTTACAGCTTCCCAGTGTGAGAGTGGGCACAGAACATATTGGTAGGAATGGCCAGGATGGGCGCACAACGTATTACAAATACATGTATTATTCAGTGAGTTAAAGTGTGCATAACAGAGAGAAAACCAGCTAGAACACGCACTTGGAATGTACAGTATTGCCAGTTCGTCCTGAAATTCATGCCATAACGCCGGCTCATACTTTGAGAGTCGACAGCTACGTATAAAGGGTATTGTGGTGTCTACGTGTTAATGTCCCATTCCTTCCTTAGGTTTTGTTATCGCGCAATGGCACTGTTAGTAATTCTCAGCGAAAACCACGTCTGCAGTGTTCCAGAAGCTGGTAGTAGATGGTTTTTTAAAAGTAGGTAATACTCTTGCAAAAAACTTTTACAGTTTGAGTCCAACAGTTACAATAACGGTTCGGGCTTGTATGATTTGGAAATCTTTAAGATTAGTATGTTGATATAGGTAAAAATCTTGACTAAAAAGTAAATTGATAAAAATGAAAAACTGCCAAAATATGTATGCATCCCCTAAGGTGACGACCCAACAGGGACGACTAAAAAGCTTTTGGTTTAACTCAAACGTGACTTCTCAGCTATCTCTTCCGGACAACACCCTGAGCACCTAACGTCCACGACCATCATACTTTGAAGCCTAGGTGCGTTATCGCAAACAGAGTGAAAAAGGTAATATTTGGCAAGTTTCTTTTGCACGCAGTTGGCCATATAAAAAATGTTACCGCTTGTGATAAATAAATCTGCTTGAATGCACAGCCTCACCTATAAAGAAACCGCACGGAAAATTTTATGTGAAAATAATTGTCAGATGTAGAGCTATAATTGTTCGCGACACACTACAATGCAAAAAAAAATACGTTTTGATAAAAACGGCTCTAATGATTTAAACCGAATGTTCATGCAACAAAGAAACATTCAATACGCCTGAAATTCACCAGGATTACAGCTTGGAACTTCTTTCAAAGTGGTACAAGCTTTTTTGAGCGAGACAAATGAAGCATTGTTTTTCCTAGCTCGTTTTGTATCTGTAGGTGACTCTCATCCCCGAGGTCCAGAGTGGGTCCATGCTTGGCATATCGAATGGGTAACTTGCGTTTACGCTCATTTTCTTTCTACTCTTCGCTATATTTTATGAAATACCATAACTTTATTCTTAAAAAGCAAGAACTAAATCCAAGACCTCGAAACGGCTTAGCAAACAACATTAATGGCTGAACGAAAATGCGCACGATTTGACTAGTGGAGTGCTGCTACCAAGTAGTGAAAATTTAAAATGAAATAAAAAAGTGACGTTTCCGCAAGCTTTAAAACGTACTTGGATAGCTTATAATTACGTAATATCTACGTGAAAACTATTTATGACAAGATGGCAGGTGTTCTGGAAACAGAAACATTCAGTTATGGTTTCGGACGCATCCGCCAGGGATTGAAAAAATGGTGATAACTTTTGAGCGACTCAAGAAAGCTACATCATTTTTAAGCATTCTTGAATTAACAAAGAACTCAAAATGTGAAATTTTCCAAAAATACTTTTATCAAAACAGCGTTTTTAGAGGTGATGACCCACCTTAGGATTACGCCCGCTTCGCGAACATTACAGATTACTCTGAAACTTACGCGGCCGTTAGCAATAATGCAAGAATATTCAATAGCACTTGTATAAATGCCGACACGCTTCAGCGCTTGTCAGTTTACTGACGGCCGACGTTCTGTTCGCCGCTATCAGCGCTAGTGTCTTGCTGTAAACTGACTTTCCTTTTACGTGGCCACAAGTTCGATCAAATAAACAGTTTCATTTATTTCATTTATTCATTTTTCGGACAGTACAAAAAGCATTGCCCGCGGTCAGGACAAAAGGAGGTGGTTAGCCCCCTGACATGGTCCTGGAGCAGGCCGGATGGTCATCTGACCATCCGGCCTGCTCCCTTCGTCTACGTCATGACCCCTTGGCATAGGCCTGGCTATAATCAGACTTCGAAAATTGAAACCTATAAACCATTTTATTCCTATGTTTTCCATTGAGCGATCACACACAACAAACGGGTCGGAGCCTGTTAGGAAGTTTTGGGCTTGGCTACTAACTTGCATACGAAAGGTACTACGCAAAACCCCCTAACAAAAATGGGCTTAGGGAGGTTCTTGAAGCAGGATGGAAAGGCCATCGGCTTACTTGGTTGAACTCATTCATTCCCAAATTATGCTCATTTTTGATTTAGATTTGTCTATTTCGGCTTCGCTATAGCCATACACTGCCTTAAAGTAGCTCAGTTTTTAAAATACACAGTCGATTTGTGGCGCACAAGAAAAGAATAAGCAGAGCCTTGAGGAGATAAGTTTAGTGTTATTATTTCGCTCATTTCGGGTTGTTGAACAAACCGCATCTGAAGTTGCTTTTTTTTGCTTCTTTTGACAGCTTTTAGAACCCCTTTATTATTACGTGCCCCTAGAGAATGCAAAAAAAAAGATATCTGGCACTGAACTGGTGTTTAACGCACACGTATTGCTGTTATTCATCGCTGCGACACTTTATAAAATGGACATCAATGCATTCATGCACGAACATGACAATGGCATACAAGTACGTACGACACAAGAATCGAACTTGGGACCACACGCACTGAAAAGCAAACACCTTAGCCAAATGCACCACAGCGCCACCGCTATCTTGCTAATTTTTTCACGGGAACTTTGTACATGTATAAAACTACTAATCCGTCGGCGACACTCCAAACGTTTATTATCGAAGCGACGGCATGTTTCAGCGCTTGCGAAAAGCCAGTGCATAAACTGAAGGGTGCCACGCAAGCCTAATAAACACATTCGCCTTGGAACTATTCGGATTGTCGTATCGTGCTACTACAAAATTGGTAAACGTGCGCCAGCTTCAGTATACTTCTTCATATATTGACAATGATTCAGCTAGTAGAAGGTATGCAGAGCGGAGGTTTGGGCTTGGACCCGTCAGACGCCTGAGAGCTGCAATAAATCGTCTCTTCACCAGACAACGGCTCTTCCTTCGCGCTGCCAACGAGCACTCGAATCATCGAGAGGAGCCCATTCTGAACCTAAAACACCGCCCATGCTTATCTGAGGTTGAAGCTAGTCTAGAAAGCGGGAAAAAACTTGCGCAGTTGACAGGATTAGAGAGTCTGCTGCGAGGAAGGCGCTAAAGCTCGGCGAAGCTGACGAGACGCTTGCTGCCTTTGGAACATGCTGGTGCACTGCGAGATGCAGTATTGGCTTTCTGTACGAGCCTGCTGGTCAACTTTGGAGCCAAGAGTTGAGCAGCGCAAGAGCGCTGCTTGTCAGTGAACGAGAGTAGAGCCGAATGTCTTCGTTGAGCGACCGACTTAACGAAGAGGCGCTGCGAGGTGGTGCTTCAGGAGCAGAGCAGCAGGGACAGTCGACGTGGATGACTGAGGCAACGACAGGGGTGGTCAGGTGAAGCACCTGGAACGCCGGAAGAGTTCGTCACAACTAGCGTTGATGACAAGACGGACGCTGTTCCAACTGACAAATTCATCGGGCGACGCATCACTACGCAAGGTGATGCCTGCTTTGTGCTATATCTGTCCCCCCCTCCCCCTCTCTCTTTTTTTTTGCTGAATGCACTGGCGCTCAGACCCATTTTGGGAGGTGGTGTATCCAGATAGATTTGTGATGCACGGCGACAGCGTTAATAAATCAGATCGCACCCGTGAGCTAATATTCGAGGTTGAAGTGTTAAAGCTGAAGCTTAAGCTAGAGAAAATGACGTTGTCGCGTGCCTCATCTGATAAGCCGGGAAACCGGAACCAGCATAACAGTATCGGGCGGTACGCGACAAAGCTTAAGGCAGTCCTTGCTTTTATGCCCCCACATGAGCCTGTGATTCCTGCCTGGTTCGCGAATGTGGACGCTCGTTTGGCGGCATTCGGTATATGTGAGGAAAATCAGAGAGCCATCTTATTATCATTCTTGAGTGACAAGGTGCGAAAATTGCTCGCGAATCATTGTGAAGCTCGGTAATGACCCACTAAGAAATAAAATCAAAAATTCAAAGAAGATGTCGACGACTCCGAGTGAGCACCACCAAATGTTTCTGAAAATAAACAATTGGCAGATCCTAGGTACATTAGGAATTGATGATATGCGAAGCACGAAAAAGGAATGACGATATGTCATATTAACATCAGCAAAAGGTTACGAGGTTGACGTAAGCTACGCCGTATACCAATTCCATGTTATCATTATTATGTTTTCGCCTATAGCATTTGGGCTCTTTGTCCATTGTCATCACGTAATACTAAATTTGCTATATGTGAAGGTAGCGAAACAACCTTAAGCACGCTATGAGCGTAGTATGTAGTCAAGTTCTTACATCACACACATGTCATGATTATCTTGTTTGGACGTGTTCTTTACTTTCATCGTCTGTTGACGTCAGCAATACGAAATTTGTATATGTGAAGCTAGCGAAACGACCGCAAGCACGCTATGAGCGTAGCATGTGGTCAAGTTTTACAAAACACGCATATCAAGATTCTGATGTTTGAACATGTCACATACCTTTGTCGTCCGTTCGCGTCCCGTAGTACTGAATTTGGTATATGCGGAGCAAGCGAAACGGCCGCGAGGGAATCATGAGCGAGGCATGCAGTCATGTTCATATATTACATGCATGTCATGATTTCCACGTTAGGGTCTTTCACCTATGTTTGCCATGCAGTCATGTCCTAATAAAGCAGTATTGCAGTATATATTGAACGAAACAGCCGCAAGAGCAGCAACACCCTGAAATTTAATTAATGACAGTTATGACATACATGTCTTGATTTTTATTTATGACTATAGTCACGCTCATCATACACTCATGTTATCTCATGCGAGTTTTTCTATCGATACCATTATGAAACGACGAGGATAGCTAGAAGTCGTAGGCGGTTAGATAGATAGATAGATAGATAGATAGATAGATAGATAGATAGATAGATAGATAGATAGATAGATAGATAGATAGATAGATAGATAGATAGATATGATCAAATTTACCAAAGTTTGCTGAGAAGTTCTTCGCATTTAAAAGAGAGGCAAAGAAGTGTTGGAACTAAGTGACGGTGAGCCTGGATACTGTGTTTTAGTATAGAAGTGCAGTCATTTGAAAAAAAATTCAGGAATTTCTTATAGCTTTATTGCCTCAGCTTTAGCCGACAAGCTAAAGCATGCAGTTCATTTGAAGCGATCTTTGCTTACTGGTCACTCAGCAGGAAGTAAAGGGCTGATTAAAGGCCAAGGATATTGCGGAAGTAGCCGCCAGTTTTGAAGAAAGCCTCGACAGCGGCAGGCAAGGCAGTTACCACGGTGCGCCAACAGAAAATTATTGGCATAAAGCCATAGCGTTTGCTACTCTAAATTTCAGCCTTAATTCAGGAGTGTGCTTTGGCTGCGGAAAACTAGGCGACTTTGAGAGATTGCGAGCTCTCACTAATACAGCTGCTAATACAGCCGAGGTGCCCCACCGTGGTGGTCTAGTGGTAAAGGTACTCGGCTGCTGACCCGCTGGTCGCGGGTTCGAGTCCCGGCTGTGGCGGCTGCATTTCCGACGGAGGCGGAAATGTTGTATGCCCATGTGCTCAGATTTTGGTGCAAATTTAAGAAAACCAGGTGGTCAAAATTTCTGGAGCCCTCCAGTACAGCGTCCCTTATAATCATAGGGTGCGTTTGGGACGTTAAATCCCACATACCAATAAATTATTACAGCTGAGGTATCACGCAGAACACAACAAAATGAGAGGTATTTTGAGAGGTCAGCTTCACCG
This sequence comes from Rhipicephalus microplus, assembly GCF_043290135.1. Classification (NCBI taxonomy): domain Eukaryota; kingdom Metazoa; phylum Arthropoda; class Arachnida; order Ixodida; family Ixodidae; genus Rhipicephalus; species Rhipicephalus microplus. The sequence continues at coordinate 199,913,225 of NC_134710.1, read as the reverse complement.
TCACGGCACACTGCCCTTATGAAAAAAATTGACCCGAATCTACGTTACACTGTAAATGTCGTCGAAAGGCGATAGTCTTGCGTCTAGAGAGAGCGAACAAAACGTTTATTTGATGTTCTGCGCAAGAAAAGCGGTGAATGGTGTTTTGAAGGCGCTGCGTTAGGGTGCCTCGTGCGTGTAACGGAGGCGAACAAGCGCATTTAGGCACGTTAGACACGAGCGCCATCTGGCAGTTGTGTTCGAAGACAAAAGTGTGCGCGCCCGCAGAAAAAGATGTGTGCCAGTCTCGGAGGTGATAAGGTGTAGAACGCAAAGCGACGGCAGGTGCCACCACCTTGCTGTCATAGCAAAGCATTGGAAACACCTTCTTGAGCCTCGCGTTGCACTGTCAGTGCAGCGCATTAAGCGCTACATTCGTTAGAGTTACTTGTGTGTGCCTCATCTAGTATAAAAGCAGACATATAAAACATAAACATGTTATTATAGCGCCTCAGATATGCGCAATATATTCTTTTTTAATTGACAAGCGCGCCACTATGAACGCTAAACCTTGAGCAATATTGGTGGGCGTTGCGGATGGGGTTGGCCGTTAGGTGCCGTTTGAGGTATCGTCAGTGCGAACAGACAGACAATTGTACAGACAGACAGAGCAAAATTTTTGGTCGAAGGTCCCCAAGAAAGACTGTTGTCTTTAAAAATTGCAGATGAGGAACCACGGCTTCAGATTCTCGTGAGAGACAAGCCCTGTTTCGCACGCGTTGACTGAGGTGCAGATATAGCGGTGGTACAAGCGAATGAAGTTTCCACCGAGATTTGTGGTTCGAGCCGAGAGAGAATAAGGCTAACGTGCGCTTTTGGGCAAGGTGTTTGCCTCGTCTGCAGTATGTACGTCTCGGTCTTCCAACCACGTCAGGGAGCGCTGCTCAGCCTCTGAAACTGTGCTATGCGGTGACTTATCAGCTAACTACGAGCCTGTCCACATTGCTCACTCCAGCCTATTACGAATGTTTTCGTGATCTCCGGTGAAAGCTACTAAATGATCTAAACAAATGTGATGCGAGGGTGCACTGTGTGAGAGAGAATATTCGACCAGCACAGTTTTCACCGATGAGGGAGCCAGATGAGGTGTCTCGAGGTTCTAGCATTAGCGCTAACGCCATGCGGCACACAGTTGGTGAATCACGGAGCAGTGCCCACCAACTGATTGACACACCGCGTGATGCGAGCTTCTCGTTAGGATACGAAGGAGGGAAACAGGATGCCCGAGCACAAGAGCCGCAAATGAATATTCCCGCGTTGTATGCTTGTGGAGCAGGAGCTGTTGGAAAGTCGTAATTTAGCTGTGGAAGGTACTCAGGACAGCGAGTGGCTTGGGAGATTCAATGGAAATCCTTTTGCGGGAGAACAGAAACGGGATCAGCCACTGGCTGATTTGTGGCGTCCGCTGAAAGACGAGGTTCGCACGTCAAAGTAATAGATAGACAGTTACTCTCTCATAAAGAGCAGTTAGACGGAAAGCAGTCACGCCAGTCTGTAGAACCAAAGTAGCACCGAGCCGAAGCGTCAGCGCGCAACAGCCTTTGCCGTGGCAACTAAAAAAGAAAACGAGAAAGCGCATTAAAGCATGTCTTGCGATAAAGCGGCTAGCATTCATGTTCGGTGGTAGAACAAGTGTGTTCTACTCTTTGCGAATTCCCCTTAAAAAAAGCACCAGGCCAGCGTGTAACGCGCAGCACAGTCACCGCGAAAGCTGGTAGAGTGGCCTTTGTTGTGATAAATTTGCTCATAACAAATTTTGCTGTAAAAAAAGTCTTCAGGATAAGACCATTGTGTTCGTGACTCAAGTTTGACTTGTTTGGTGTTTTCTCTCTCTCTCTCTCTCTCTCTGTGTGTGTGCGTGTTCGTGTGCGTGTGTGTGTGCATGTTTGTGTGTGTGTGTGTTGTCAAATATTTGTAGTATAAGGTCAATTGTTTATTGAAAACAAAAGTGCGAGTGTGTCTCTCAAAAGAATTCTAAACACTGTGCCGGGGAACTTATAGGCACAGTCTGCCCTTGCCTCGATTCCTGGGCTGACAGCACCAACCCCCCAAAAAAAAAAACGTTTTGTTTGGTCACGGATGCATCAGAAACGGCAATGATAGCTTGCAATTCCCAAAAAATAGGTGAATGTTAGTGACCAGACGCATTCCTCAGTAGGAGGCTCAGCCAGTCTCAACTGGAGGCGTCTATACAGTTGAAAAAGTGGCGAATACGAAACACAAATTGTTTGCATTAAAGGCATGCTGAACAAGGCTACTTATGCTGTTTTTGGTATCAGAAAATCATTTGTGTTCTCTGGATGTAACTGTTAAGTGGCAATAAGATGTTTTGTCTGCCTCCTATGGTTTTGTTACGTTTTTTTTATGCTGCAACTGAAGTAGTTACCATGAATTGAATAACCATGCAGGATTTTGCGTCACATGTTTAAGATAAGAGTTATGCGTGGTGTTAAGTGGTGTGAAGAGACTAATAATTTCTGCACGATATTGTTTATTGTTATATCAGGCCGTTTTTGTTGTTGATGTTGTGGTTGTTGTATGGTAAACTTTCCCGTTAGTCATAACGGTGTTTTCGGTAAATTAAAAGCGTTCAGCAGAGACAATGTTGTAGATGAAATGAGGCTCTGTTTGTACAACGAGGCTGCTGATGCTCTTTCGCGCCACGGGTGATCATTGGGCCCAGTTATTGTAGCTCTTTAGTGGCGTGATATGGTTGTGTTATTTCTGTTTTGATGTGGTTACTGTATTAGTTACTGCGAATCGAATGACCTTGCAAGAGTTTGTGTCGCACATTTAAGATAATGTGATGCGTGATATTAAGTAACTCGAGAAGACTATGCTGTTTGTTGTATGAGGCCCTCTTTATTTCTTGGGAATATTGTGGTTGTTGGCTTACGAACTTACGCTTATAAGTCATCAAACTCTTTTTAGGTGTATTAGGCGTGTCTGTAGAAATAGCTCTGTATATGCAATAGGGTAGCGTTTATGAAATGAGTTCATTAAAACTTTGTTTTTCTCGGCGCTTGGTGCGATTCGTTGAGAGTAAGATATAAATAACTCTGGGTCCGTCACTTTCTTTGAGTGTGTCACGCACGGCCTGGAGCGCTCAAGGAGTGAGTATAACGTGTTGGGACAATGACCATATGTTGTGGACAATTTAATAGACGTAATGCCGCAGGACTCTTCACGGTGCACGGGCCCTGTTTCAAGCTAGTGCGAACCTATTTGTCCTGATAATTCCATTCAGAGTGCTTCTCAATTGTTTTCTTTTGGATGATCATTTTGAGTATTATTTATATGTTTCTGTGTCTATTTTGTGTAACATGACGCGAAAGTTCTCCCTTTGAGAATAAGTGAAAATCGGTTCACGTATGTGCGCGCATTGAGAATTAGTTAATTATTTTGAGCAAGCGTTTTCTGCTTTGTATCGCATTGCCGGACATCGAGTGTCCTGGAACACTCTTGAGGCGGGAAGAGTCAGTATGCGGTATGCAGAGAGAAGGTTCGGCTTGGACCCGGACAGACACCTCTGTGCTGCAATAAAGCGTCTTTTCACCGTACAACGGCTCTTTCTTCGCGCCGCCGCCAAGCACTCCAGTCATCCAGGAGCACCTATTCGAAACCTAAAACACTTCCCTCCTTAGCTAGTGCAGAAGCTAGTCCAAAAAGTGGGAAATATACTGCTTCACTCGCCCGAACTTCTTGGATATTAGCGTGAAAAAAAATATCTTCAGTTGGCCGTACATATGTACAATGCCTCATGCTCCGAAAGCGAGTGTTTTCACCACTAGGCTACACAACTAGCGAAGTTCTCAACCGGATTTTTAAAAAATTCGCGTGGTGATAGAGCTGCATTAGGAGGCTTGGGGTGCGGATACTGGTGAACACCGCAAGTAACGCGCTCTCCCACCAGAAAAGGATTGGCCACTTTGGTGCAGTACCTGGCCACTACCTCACACATGCACACGTCAATTGACTGGTGGAACATGGGAGAAGCCTTTGTCCTGCAGTGCACGTAGTCAGGCTGATGATATGTGCATTCCATGGGCGTATGCTGTGGAGCGCTTATTCGTTCTTTCTGCCACAAGATACTCGCGTTCTGTAGCAGTGGCGTGTTCTAAGCCTTTCAAGACTGCTTGTGTTCTCATTTACGAATCTGTGCCTGCCGCCGCACAAAAGGCCTCAGAGACGAGGATGAAACGCTGAGCAACAAATCTTCATCATTTGAAGGATCTGTCGCGACTGAGTATGAACGGCCACCTAGTGCCAACCGCGAGCGTGCCAGTGTTCATTGTTCTCGTCTACTACTGATACAATCACCTCTGTGCTTTCATAGCGTGTAAAAATTAGACAAGCAGATACCAATAAGCATCCTCCGGGTTCCTCTTCGGAGGGAGGGGGGGGGGTAGAATGTTTGTCACAGCGCCCATGTTCACTACTAAGTCAATGCCCGGAGCAGCCTTCGCGCCCCTCCCCTCTAGATGATTTATTGGGTAAGACGGTCATGCCCTCCCTCCCCACCGAGCGCATGCTTATGCAGATGCTAAAGTTACAAGGAAACTGTAACGCGGCCACACAAAATGCAGGGGCAGCAGCGCTTTCTGAGCAGCTGAACGATAATCTATATCCGCAATTAGCACTTATGCGCAACTCGTATTTTTGCGCCGCACACAGTGGTTGTCTAACCCGAATTCGGCATTTAGTTGCAGTTGCTTTCGCTCTCGGTGACTATCTAAAATAAGACTAATTGACGTCTATTATTAAATATCTCACATATGTGTTAAAGGGAATTTTAAGACATGTGCAAATGTCACGCACAACCCCCACAAACTTAGCAGTGACAAGCCCCCACTAAAAACTAGAGTCAATGCACATGCACTTCACGCTCATGAAGCGTCATGTGTACTTTGAACTCCTGTTGCACAGATGATGAAGCAGAAGAAAAATGTAGCGTTACCGTCTTCCTAAACGAAACAGCTGTGCTTCATAAAATAACAGTTTCTTTAATTGCTAGTATACTAAAAGCACTGAAGTAGACCGGTTGGCTTATTCTCCATTCAGAATATTGTAGACATAACACAGAATCCCCTAGGACTGTAGCAAATAGGCATATAACTGGAAAGTCTTACTTTTTTAAGTACTGTGTGATCACACGCATGTTATGTTAAATTTATTTATGCAACACGCAGGTTGTATTATGCTACGATTGGAGCATCTACCAATATATGCATGAATGCATTGAACACTTTCTGCCTATCTATCTACATGTCGCCTATTTATTTTCCACAATAAGTCTGAAGAGTAAATTGGCTCTTCTACTAGCTTTGTAATAAAACCACAAGCCATATTATTGAGCCAGAATCATTTAGGACATTTCTACTGTAGGTAGAAGTTCACCCCTCAAATGATAAAGAAGTGTTTGCAATATTTCATTAGAATTAAAACAGCAGCAGTTCTCAAGTCAGTGTAAGCCTATATGTATACTTACATCATTGCATACTGTAAATTAACCCGCTGAAGACACTACAAACATAACAGCACTACCCAAGCGCAATATATAATTCACATCAGTATAGTAGCATGAAACTATAGTGTAACGATTCTCATCATAACGCAGGCTGACAAGTGCACTTCACACAAATTCAAGTACAATAAAAAATGGGATATTAAGGATCTCAGTGTCAGCCTACACAAGAACGTTAGCAAATTAGCACAATAAGGCTAGTTACATGCCAGTAAGGCTAGACTTATTATTAAAAATATGCAGCTATGTAGGTAGCTATGTTCTAGTTTTTATTGAATTAGTGTGACCTATGGCATCAAAACATGTCCCACACGATCACACAGTTCAGTTTTCTGCAGAAGAATTCAAAATAGCTCAGTGATGTAGACTGTTGACCAATTCATCTGAATTTGTAACGGCGTTCAGTTACGCTAACAAAATGACGTTGCATTCATGTATGAGTGCAGATATTAGCTAACATATGTCTGAAAACTAAGGTAATTTTATGTAATTATGCTTGCATCCTATTCCACATTACCACGCAACTGCACTACACTAATACTTTTAATATACATAATTAGCACAGCTATTTGTACAGTACTTTTATGCCATTCAGTGTGATCTGCAGCCTGAAAAGTTCTTACGTAATTCTTTACTTCAAGACATATGCAAATTTACCATATTGAAAGTTATTGCCAGCCCTATGCCTGCAAGGCCAACTTGAAATCAGGCAATCACACGCCCAAAGTTTAAGATCTCTCATAAATAGTGGCTGGAGGCTTGGCATATTATATTCTAGAGCTCGGTATGCCAAAAAGTTGAGTAGAATTTGACCACAAGTGTATAGAGTGTGTCAACTAGTCAGGGCTTGAGTTGAAAGTTTGAAAAGTGTGATACAAAAGAACAACACAATTAGAATTAGACATGTAGGGAACAGGACAACGTAGTAGTACCAACTGAAGCTTTAGCACGTGTAGAACTTTTTCAGCCACGTTCATACTTATTCTGCAACTGCGTGAATCTTTGATGTTGTAACTTTTTTTGTACTACGCCTGTATATTTATCTGTGGTTTCCAATAAAAATAATTTGTTAGAAATGCATCGTCCTGTGCCTCTTATTTTCATTTCTCGCTTTTGGTTTTTTTTCGCACTTTTTCAACTTTTAATACGCATGTACTCATCCAACTTTCTACTTAGGGTTAAGTTTCATGAATAAAGCTAGTTCTACTCAGTGTGATTTTAGACAATGCGAAATTTTGAAACGGTGATATTATTTGAAAAGTTGTATGCATTTCACTCTGAATAGGTGTGTGAATTTGGCCAACTGCTATAAAATGCACAAAATATTTGAGCTAGTTTACAATGAGGCACATGGGAGAGTTCCTATATTCTTGTCTCTTGTATACAAAAAAGTGGGCAAGCAACTCTTGCTGCTTTGCCAGAATTGTTCTCATAAAAATGACACAGAAATGTCTCTTACGCTTTCCGTGTAAAAAAATTAAATTTATTGGTAGGGAGTCACACCTGACCACACTAGTGCACACTATTGAAGAAATCACGATACAACTGCAAAAGGGGGATGCTGCAACGTATTGCCTTGTGAAATTTTCGCTTGATGTACAGAGGGGGAAAAATACATGATATTTTAGAAATCAAAAACAACACCAGAAGTGTCATTTTGTTCTGTGTATCACCATTCAGCCAGTATTCGCTGTAGGTGAAGTTAGCATTGTTCGGTAGAGGGTGTCGAAAGTAAGTAGGATTAACTTTGCAGTTACACGCATTTCAATGAACGCAGTGATGGAGGCCCATGTACGTAGCTTTAGCTGCCTTTTAAAGAACCCTGGCGGTCAAACGTTTGGAAGCTCTCTTCAATGCTATCTCTAAATTGTAAGGTGACTTTTCGACGTTAAACAACAACAATTATTATCGCTTTGTATTTAAACACGTTGAACACTGGGTTCTTGATCAAACACCGCTGCTCTGTTTCAGACTGAACATTGGGCAATGTAGTATTGATTCATGGCAAAAGTAAACAGCACACTGGTAATCAGGACAAAAGAAGACCTGGACACTGCACCATCATTTATATCTTGTAAAAAATTGGGTGAACGGTCAGACCACCATGTGCTGATAATAAACGATATGGCAAGATAATGAAAACAAAACAACGAGAGGGTAGCAAAAGGTGATACAACAACGAGGTTCAACAGGCTCAACTGGCTTACAGCAATAAAATTAAATTAGCCTTATGTAAGTGACACATGTCCCATGTGGTCTAAGTATGAACAAGTAACCTTGGCAGGGTTCCATGATGACATGTGACTAAAGATGCGACAATACCATAAAATGCATATGCTTACCCAAAAACACAGTGCCATTTAGTACGTGCATTTCACATCATATGGTCATCATTGTGTCTCTTTCACATGTTTTAATCGTTTTAGCTAAATTAACTCAACCTCGTAATGTTATTGTACCTTGATATGCAATAACGTATTGTTTTGGAGGTGAACAACGCGCACAATGTAAAATCGTTGTCAAAAAGTCTTACTATTTTTCTTATATTTCGCACATGAGGACAGAATAAAAATAATAAAAAAAAGTTGCGGATCCTAAAGCTTCGCCTTTAGGAGTTGAACGCGAAAGCGACAACCTGCTCCTAGTGCGTACTATAAACACTTGGTGCATGAAACCTTTTCTAATTGGCTATGCACCCACTATGTGGCCTTAATGAAATAGGCACAGTAGCGTGTGTGCCTTTTGTAGTCGAAAACTGAGTTTCAACCATGAGTCACTATGATAATCACATATTCTGACACCCTTTGGCCGCTTGTACCACGCATTATTACTGAAATATTTCATGTCGCATTGTGAAGAATGTAAACAAGACGTGTGTGTTTGTGAAGCATGAAAAGTACACTTTCACTGCGTTTTCAAGCGGAAGAAGTAGTTTTCACTGTTTTTACAAGCAGAAGCGGGCGCAAAAAAGCCGGGTTTTATCCCAATTTAAACCCAAACAACCTTTGTTCAATCCCCACTCTTCTCAAGAATATTTCATCATTTATTTAATTTGCACAGTTCTTCATTTTTTGGTCACGCATAAGATGATGATTCTTCGCTCCCAACGAAGCCGATGCCGGAGTTCCTGGAGTTTCTGCGAAACGAGCTCTTTCACGCTATCACGTCCGTAGAAAAGAAGAAGCTTGGCCATAATGCACAATTTACAACGTGACAACGCCGGCTTTTTTTGTTGTTGTTTCTTAATTGTTCACTCCTCTAAAGCACTGCTTCGCTTTTGCAGTATCACAAGTGAGGAAATTATGTCGCCCAAACATACTTTTTAAGGCTCCCTAGCTTGAACTTGGTTGGTAGGGCCTAGCTTGTGTGATATTAACAAATGTTTAAATCAAGCATCACACATCGTAGTGCATTTTTCACGCGACGGAATGTGCGGAGCGGCACGTACTGCTGTCCAAGCGACGATAAGCACGGGCAAACAGAAGAAATATAAGTTCACCTTACCACTTTGTGTTCCTCGATGTGCCGGGAACGCAGGGCGCCCATAAGCTGCTGCTTGCTTGAGCCGTCGGCCATCGCCACACTATCACACTCGCAGTGTGGGACATTTCACTGTCGTCATACCACGTATGTCACGTAGAACAATGACATCACTGTACGGCTGCCAGCACGGAACACGCACACACGATCGACGCATAGCAGGATAGTAAAAATTTGTCGTTCACAACGCTGAGAGCTTATCTTTTGATGGCTTCGCTTTTTTATCTATCACTGGCCATCTCTACACCATCACACTCTCACTGCGGGATGTTCCAAACCCAGCATTTAAAGTCCAGCGATAAGAACACAGTAACGCCAGGGGGCGGAAACTCCTATACCTCCGATGTACTGGCTCTTGGCAGCGGCAGAGCCACTTTTACAACTGGCGGTTGCCGGGCATCCTACTAGAAGTTTATCACGAACAGAAAGTTTCTTAAAAACGAGACAAGGAGTGTTACCGTGAAATCCCTCCTTTTCCCCTTCGCACGCAAACGGAATGCGCTCATGCCTTCTCTCAGGCGCACTAGCCGCTCGTGCAATGCAGCCATTCGTCAAATTTTGTTTTTTTTCTTCAATGCGAAACATTTCTTGGCGAAGTTTGGCGACTTTGAGCATATCTATCTATCTATCTATCTATCTATCTATCTATCTATCTATCTATCTATCTATCTATCTATCTATCTATCTATCTATCTATCTATCTATCTATCTATCTATCTATCTATCTATCTATCTATCTATCTATCTATCTATGTAGGCGCCTACGACATTTAGCTTTCCTGGCCGTTTCGGTGATGGTATCGATACCGAAATCGGTATGGCATAACATGACTGTATAACGAGCAAAGTGACCAGTCATAACATAAAAAAACGTGACATGTATGTCTTGAATGAGATAACTTGCCATTCATGGTGTTGCTGCGCTTGTGGTGGTTTTCTTCACATGACATATTACAAAACTAGTATGGTATGACATGACTGCATGACGAATATAAGCAACAGACCCTAACCTGGAAATCATGGCATGCATGGCATGTAAGTAATAGCTACACGCCACGCTCATGGTGCGCCCACGGTCGTTTTGCCAGCTTCACAAAATTTGGTATTACGGGACGTGAATGGATGACGAATGTATATGACTGATGCAAACATAATAATAAGGGGATGTCTGTCATGTAAAACATTACCATATTCTATGCTATGCCGTTCGCTAGCTTCAGAAATACCACATTTGGTATTACGTGACGTGAACGGACGACGGAGGTAAACTACACGTCCAAACATGATAATCATTATGTGCGTGTCATGCAAGACATGACTGCATTCTACGCTCATGGTGCAGTTGCGGTCGTTTCGCTAGCTTCACATGTATCAAATTTGGTGTTACGTAGCATCAATGGATGAAGAAGGTATATGACTGGTGCAAATACACTAATCTTGACATGCATGTCATGTCAGAACATGTCAACATACCGTGCTCATGATGCGCTCGTGGCCGTTTCGCTTGCTTCACATATGTCCAATTTGTTATTGCGTGACGTGAATAGACGACAGAGGTGAATGACACGTCCAAAGATTATAATCATGAAATGCGTGTCATGTAAAACATGACTACTTGCTGCACTCGTAGCTCGCTCACGGCTGTTTTGCTATCTCCACATGTACCAACTTTGGTATCAGCTGACGTGAATAGACGATGAAGGGAATGATACGTTCGAAACATGATAATAATGATATGGGCGTCATGTAAAACATGACTACATGCTACGCTGATAGCAAACCCACGGTCACTTCGCTAGCTGCACATATCCAAAATTAGGTATCACGTGACGTTAATAGACGACGAAGGTACATGACACGTTGAAACATTATCATCATGGCATGTAAGTCATGCACGACTTAACTTACTTCCGACTCGTACCATTGGGCTGATTTTGAAGTGATATATCAACCTTCGTGCTTCGCATATAATCTATTCTCTTTGTACGTGGGATGTTCCAATTTTTTGTTGTTGTTCGTAATTTTTGAAAAAGGGAAATCTAAGCTGACTAATTACTCAGTAAGACAAAACTCGATCAGCACAAATGATCTGAACTTTTTATTGCACGTTTTTTATAAAAAGTATGCCAACACGTAATGTGAAAGTGTCAGTTCATATAAGCAGCTTTGGCTTCCAACTGACATACGGACATAATGCGCAAACGTTGAACCCATTGTACCCAAAACTTATCAACAATCGCGAGTAGTACACGTCGTATTTGACTCAATCACGTTTGTTACGACGGCGTGCATAGTCTTCTTAGAGAACTTGACTACCAAACAAGATTGAAGTTCACATGCATGAGCAGGCTTAAAGCGATCAGAAGTTTTTCGAGAAAAAACGTCGCTGGAAACAGGGTTTCGGCAAGTTTACTTGTTTTCGTCAGGGCAACAGCATTGCCTTGATGAAGTTATGTGCACTTGTGAAAACGTTGGCTTCAACGGCATTCCCTGTAATACTTTTTTGAAGCATTTAGTCTATCACGCGTATTTGAGTGACACTAGTGACAAATATTCAAACCATGGCCACAAGAATTTTATGATCAGGAAGTAGCCAATAATTACATGAAATCATTTAAACTACACGCCAAAAGTAGAAGAAACTAAAACTATGTAGCCGAGCCAACTTGTATTCAAGCCTTTCAATAACGCCATTTCCCGACAGGAGCTTGGCTGCCATCTTCAAGCGACACACTCCTGTCAGTCCAGTCAGTCTTAAAGAACCGATTTTACTCATATGTACGCAAAATCAATGCCTGCTCAAATAATAGAGGTGAATTTTTGTGCTCACCCATTGCGTTTAGGAAACGCCGAAAAAATTTAGTGAAACTAGAAACCCCCCAAGTCAACACACCGCAGAGCCGCGGAAAAAATGTGTTGTCCGATTTAGTCATCTTCGACAAATTCATGGTTGTCTTGTTCGGCGTATCTCACTGCAGCTTCCGTTGTCTCCCCGCCACAAGTTGCAGTCTTTATTTTTCCAGTAGTTGACAAAACAAGCGAGCAAGATAACTCAGCGCGAATCTACTTTTAATATCACTGATCGAGGGACGAGAAGGAGTGGAGGCAAGCGAAGTCAATCACTTCTCGCTCTTCGCCTGACTTACAATTCGCAAAATAAGGACTAAAAATACATATAAACTAAAGAGTTCTTTATAGGGACATTCATAATTTTTTCGTTTAAAAAAAAAAAACTTGTGAAAGCTGATAATTGTGAACATTCATATCAATCTCACTCCTTTGAACCAGATTTTAGGATGCCAGGCAACCACTACGAAGGTGCTAGCGAATTGTTTCCTGGTCCTGGTAAGGCTGCCAGCACAAAACGCACACACATGGTCGAGGAATAGCAGGATAGATGAAAATTGTCGTTCACAAGGCAGAGACGTTTCCCATAACGGCTCCGCTTCCTTGTTACTAACGCACGCCGCTGGGGCCAGCCTGTTATATAGTGTACACAATTTTTTCTCGGATTTCTTTCTTTATTGTTTTTTTAATTCTCCGCGGGTGCTCGCGCACGCGATAGTTCCGTTTGTCTCGGCTGCGCCGTCTGAAGGTCGAACAACGAGTCGAAGGGCATTTTTTAAGACGATCGTCTTTCTTGGGAACCTTCGACGAATAAATTTTGGTCTATCTGTTTGTTTGTCAACTTGCTTGTCTGTTTGTCCACCCTAAACGGTACCGGGCACGTAACGGCTCCAGCGGGTACCTCAAATGGCCGACGCCATCCGCAGTGCACCCCAATGTTGCTCAAGCTTTAGCGTTCATACTTGTGCGATCGTCAATTAAAAAACATTTATAGCGCATATCTGAGGCACCATAACAAAACGTATGTATCTTGTATGTGTGTTTTTTACTAGAAAATGCATACATAAGTTATTCTAAGGACTGTAGCGTTCATTACGCGGCGATGACCATGCAATGCTTGCACGAAAGCGGAAGTGTTTCCAACGCTTTGCTAAGACGACATGGCAGTGGCACCTACCAGTCGCCTTGCGTTTTACACCTTATCGCCTCTAAGATGGGCGCGTACGCGCTTCTCAGAGCCGCCTGTTTTGTTTTCTACGATAACTGCCAGATAGTGCTCATGTCTCACGTGTGACGTGATTTGGTACGCTCAGTCACCACCACATCACGCTCAAGGCACTCTAACGCAGCGCCTCCAGAATACCATTTACAGATTTTCTTGTGCAGAACATCAAATAAACGTTTTGTTCAATCTCTTCAGACAGAAGATTCGACGACATTTGCAGATTAACATGCAGATACGGGGCCAATTTTTTTTCTATTTATCCCTGTCAGAACTGGCGCGTAAGAGAAACGCGTTTTTTTTTTGCACTGGGTTTTCTCAACACCTGAACCTATTTTGTGCGTTAAGGCACGCTGCCTTGCCTAAATTGTTGTCCAAGAGGGTATTCTGAATGTGAATGCGGTGCCGATCGGTTATATGAAGAGTTTACAAGCTCTTCCTTAGAGTTTAACTTTGACTCGGTGGCAAAAGTGCTGCGCGAAGCCGTGCCCAATGGTAGTGTGCCTTCCGCACGACAATGCTTCGGAAAATATAAAGGGAAAATATGCTAGAGAAAGGGAAACAGGAGTTTTTGGTTCTTGAACTTCATTTGACAAATAACGTAAGATTGCAAATTAAACTCCTTTTTTCCACCTTTTATCTATATAGTTTCGTAATGAAGTAAATTTGGGGACGCAGGGCGTTATTACACCAATCTTATGAATCCAAGGGTGTGTGGTCCAAAAGCAAGGAAACATATATATATATATATATATATATATATATATATATATATATATATATATATATATATATATATATATATATATATATATATATATATATGTCTTCAAAAGGCCCTATTCACCTAGATAGCGTTCATGGTTCATGGTGCAGATTTAACGAGGCGTAGTTTCTTATTTTCGTTAATGTTTCATTTTCATTTCCATTTGTTAGTTAGTGATGTGCGAACAGCAACACAAAACCCATTCTCTGACACACGCACCAGCACCACACACGCAAACACATACATACATACATACAGACAGACACACACGCACACACCAAACCAAGCTGTAAAACTAAGAAACATATTTGAAAACCATCGAAAGTAATGGACACAAGAGATGTGCTTGCCACCTTCGCAATTTCCTATAACATGACAGTGGTTATGCCGGACTCCACAACAAAGACTTGACTGACGTATTTCCGTCACGTTTAAGACGCTGTAAAACATACACAAACAGATGAAGATGAAAAATCTAGAATAAAAACTAGCAGTCTATCCGTGAACAAATACAACGAACGAGCAAACGCTATAAATGGGACACAAACGACTATGTGCCTGATCTCACTGCTGGCTTTTATACAGGTATTCCAAACCCACCATGTGATTATGAGAGACGCTGTAGAGAACTCCGGAAGTATCGACCACCTGGCGTTCTTTAAAGTGCACCAAAATCTGAGCACACGGGCCTACAGCATTTTCACCTCCATCGAGAATGCAGCCGCCGCAGTGGCTGTATTTTCGCCTTGTAATTTATTTCATCATAAGGGCACTGCGCAACCACATTAGCTGCAGAAACATTTCGGAGGGAGCTGGGCAGGCTCACGGAAGACAAAAAAAGCAGGAATTTTGCCGTCTATTCGTCATAGACGGGTACGGGGACCTTGTGAGTTTTTTTTTTTTGAGTGTTTTAGCTAAGCTGACTTTTCCCCAATTTGTATAGGTAAGTCCTAAATCTTTATATTGATGTTTCTGATTACCTTGCTTTTAATCCACCATATGTCGAGGAAAGAGAGGCGAGACGGTCGCGACGAGCTCGTGCCGAGGTCAAGCCTTTATTCGGGACGCAGGCGTAGGCGGAGTCACCGCTGCAGCGTCAAGCCAGGTTCCAAAGCTAGGCCGTTCTTCCATACCTCGTGGCTCGCGCCACACGAGCCACGTGGCTCACTTCTTTTTCGGTGCGGCCACTTACCCAAATCTAGCGTGGCGCTACATAGGCTCCCCCCCCCCCCTAGCGCTTTGCGCGATTGAAAACATGTGTTCAAAAGAAAGGGAGGGACAGATGCTATATACATGAACGACAATCCGTAAAGTGTCCATTTGGAAAGTACAGGTTGTCAACGTGTATAAGCCATCGGGAAGCAGTGGGTCTACGGCGGGCGACACTGGGAGAAACGCGGTGGATGGAGATGAAAGCGCCGGTTCGCTGCGTTTATAGACACGTGCATCCCACAACGACGTGGCGGGACCACTCGAAAGCGCACCCGCCGGTTCCAGTAGATGCGGCTGAAAAACGTGCCCCCAACTGGAACCGTGGACAGGCACTGAAGAGCTCGCGCCGGTGATGTGGGCGAAAGAGTGTGAAGAATCGAAGCGCACCTATGATGACCGAGCACTGAAGTTTCACAGCCGCAGCAGTGTCTCGGACAGCGCAGAGGGTGCCGAGCAGCCTATCGACGAGGAGCCGCGGGGCGGTCGTGCTAGTTCGGACGTCTCTGTCGATGGAACTCCAACGTCCGCGTAGCACTGCAGTTGGCCTGCTGGGGCGGGTGGTCAAGTTGACGGATGTGTGCATTACGGTTGTGTGCACGGCAAGTACTTGGCCATTGCATCGGGCAAATCTCGTAGGTGCTTGCGCCGTCTTGAATGCCAAAGCTGCAACACATGGCTGTCCAGCAGGAAGCTTGAAAAAGGGCCGCTGTGTATTATGCCGAAGTGATGATTTTGTCGGCATAGTGTCAAGGGTGGCAGATATGCATTTGGACCACACGTCGTCGCTGTTGTTACCAACGAGCCGGCGTGGCAGACTACGTCCGGCGTCAAATGCTCTGGGTAATGGTTGCGAAGCTCACAAGACGTCATTGTCATAATAATTTTTGGTTGAAGAAAGTGGGTTTGCGCGCCACACATCATATTATGACCATAAATCATTAATAAAATCGCAAGCATGTCAAGTCGGTGATGCGATCGGCCTGTGCAAGTAGAATAACGAGGCGTGAGAGCTGAATTAGTTTTTATTTTGGTACCGCTGCCGCGCTGACGGAGACATATTCGGCTTGCCACGAAAATACTTGAAACAGCAGATTGCAGAACGCAGCCATGTGAACCAAATTGATTGCACGGAGTAACAGAAATGATATGAAGTGAGGAAACGTGCAACCACGAGATATCCATTTACTATGGGCATATATGTGTGTGAAGAGCATGAAGGCGAGCCAGCGTTAGTATGCGACGGAGCGGCCGATTGCTGGAAGACGAGAAAAAAGAAAAGCATGGGATTCAGACAGAAATAAAAAAAGAAGGGGGGGAAAGGGGGCTCACGCAGGCGAGACAGTTTGAAGCGCGGTAAGAACGGAGCAGACGGCTACGAAAACCCCATCGTACCACATCATACGCTCTCCTGGTTATCTTTGCTCTCTGCAGCTGATTCTTTTTCGCAACACGTTTGCACTCCTCACTCCACATGAAGCTAAATTGAGTACCTTCAATCACGACGGGTGCGCGCAGAATACGTTAATCAAACGGGCGATCCCGGCTGCGGCGACTGCATTTCCGATGGAGGCGGAAATGTTGTAGGCCCGTGTGCTCAGATTTGGGTGCACGTTAAAGAACCCCAGGTGGTCTAAATTTCCGGAGCCCTCCACTACGGCGTCTCTCATAATCATATAGTGGTTTTGGGACCTTAAACCCCACATATCAATCAATTAATCAAACGGGCGCGTATGTATGATTACCTTGACAAAACAGCTCAAATAAACTATGCAAGATCCCCGCTCCAGAGCTACCAAACGTGTTATCTGTGTCGTGAGTTGCTACCTTATAGTGAAGGAGTAGAACAATGTTAAATATTGCCCATATTACCACAACGTTTCCTAAAAGTGGCCAAAACATTGGGCGAAGCAGACGCGCACTGTTTCCACGCGGCTTTAATCACAGATAAAGGCCATGGGTCCGGCATGTCAGTGCCGCGACGCAGGAGTTCTCTGCGAAAGGCCCTCACTCCCCCCTCGATTTCACTTGGCGCTTTGGACACTCCCGCTATACTAGGCCACTTCAGTTCCTAGCCGGGAATCGAACCTGCGACTCCTCACTCCATATCTCTAAACGACTCGGCCACACAATGCACGTTGTTATATATATACACCACTTACTGTTGGTGGTACGCAGAGCTCGGTACCACTTCAGCGCGTTGTCTTTATCACTACCAAGACAGCGCTAAAAGCGTGCTCTAAAGATTGTCACCCTACTTGTTGCAATGTGTACGCTTCTCCTGCGTATACTGCGTATATATCATGTGAATATACGTGCGCGCTTATCTCGTGATGGAGGCGGTTTGCGAGTCTCGCTCATTCATAGCAAAGGGTGTATTCAAGTTACAGAGCGAATAAAGGCCACTTCACCTGTTGCAGCTCAAGCAGGAAGGAGTAACAACTGGTGTTATTGCGCGTGCCACGGTGTAACTAAAATAATTTAGGTGTGGACATTCCGCCCAACAGCGCATCCAGATAATGTACGGCATTTTTCTCCCCCCTGGCCCCCATGTCGCAGCGCCCCCCCCCTCCCCCCATGGAATTGTGGCCGGCGCATGTACTACAGATGACGAATTTCGTGCGTCCATAACGACTCTGCGCACGTAAGAACTTAGTCTTACGAATATAATTTTTTTTTCTTACACAGTGCAGCCAATTCACCTCACGCGGCGTTTTTTTGTCGCGTAAAACGCCAGTATTTGTTTCTAGCTCTATTGCTAGCGTACACGGTTAAAAAATACTATGAGGTAAAAAAAAAAGACGCGCATTCGCCTCGTCGCACTTCTTTTCTTAAGCCCCCATGTCGTAAAGCCCCCACAAAACTGCGTTTGACGCATGTACTAAAGCCAAGCATTATCCCGACGGACTCTCTGTCGTGGAGTGAGGAGAGTGCCCACACCTACATTAGTTTAACACAAAAGTGTTCTATGTCTGGGTCCACCAAGACTTCACTGGCGTATTTCCGTCATGGCTATAACGTGCTAAATTTACATGAACGGCATATAAGAAGAAAAAAACGTCGTAATTTAGGAGACCTAAGAATCGAACTTACGCCCTCTCCATTTTTGGCGGCAGGATGCGCGCGTTCAGCCAACTGAGCCGCAGGCGCACTGGTGAAACAACCTTCAGACTCACATTATCTATGTCAAACGTTTTCGCTGTGTACCCTCTCTTTTTGTTGGGGGTGATGCCGCCGCGTGAGAGCGAAAAAGTACTGCATTATGACACTGACTAATGACAACAGAGAATTCTACAGTACTCTGAACCCTTCGGTTCCACAGTGACAGCACTCTAACTGACGCTAGCACCAGAGCGGCCTACCAACGCCGCCTAGGTGGCATTGGTTCTATTATAAAGAAACTTTAGTATTGCCTCATCAATAATCACCAGCAAGGTTTCTGGGACTGATTTTTCGGGCCCCAAACGCGTTTTGTAGTTGCAATGTGACGCGCTGATTTCCCTCGTTGATGACGCAGATACGTGCTTCGTCTTTTGTGTTGAGCTGACATGTGCAGTGTAGTGTAGCTTCCATGTACAACACTTGTGTATCTCTACGATCTACTGACACGAGTGCGATGGTACCGACTAAAAGAACGTTTGCGTGAAGCGCAACTGAAATACAAAGGCGTCGACGGGCGAATGTCTCGCAAGTAAGTTCAGCGCAGCGATGGACATGCCAGACGGGAGCGGTAGGCTTTAGCGCCTTCGAAACTCAAGCTGATACCTCTGCCTCTTGCGTTTGTCAAATTGAGCGAATCGCGACCCGACTGGCTGCCATACAGCCACCGGTGCAGGTATGAACTGATTGTAACTTCACTGAAGCGACCTATATCAGCAGGACGATACACACTCTAAAAAAAGAGCGAGTAAAAAGGGTGTCTTTTTGTCCCACAGCAATAATCGTCATCTATATTGCGTTTCATCTTTGCGCTATCGCCCCACGCCTGGTACATTCTGGTCACGATCGACATGCGATTTATCAGGGTGATATTGCATTCTTAATAGGAAAGTGCCCAGCGCCGAGTTTTCAAGAAAGGAAGCGCACGCAAGCCTGATGACGATTATTGTTGCGGGACAAAAAGACACCCTTTATACTCGATATTTTTTTAGAGTGCGTGCCAAGCACATATCCGCAGGACCGTTGCTAACCCGTGAATCACGCTCCCGTACTAAATCTGATAGTGAGTTGGGAAACAATGAAGTGAAAAGCCATTCACTTTCGCTGACAAGGTTTGGTATTGCTTGTGGTTCAAGTGTGATTTGCGCGATGCGCCACAGCGTGCAGAGTCATCTTCGCGGAGGGCTTGCGATATGCTATAGCTGCCACTACAGTAAAGTCATGATCATGGCATTTTGTCTTCGGAATGAAAATAATACACTATAGGCGTCCACGTGGGTGAATCCAGGTTAAATGGTGTCATAGCTTTCAAACACCAATACACACAGTACAAGCTTTCACACATCAGTGCACAATAAAACATCCCTATCACTGTGTATTTACACGTCTCATTTTCGTTTTAATTTATTCCTACGATGGAGAAATCAAACGTGTATTTTTTGTGGTGTCTTGTATCTTAATTTGTCTAGAGATATGAACTAGCACTGTAACTAACGGGATTAGACTAATGAAACTTTTAATTAGCGGAGACTGGCAGCCTGGTGAAATGGGATAATAAACCTTTTTTTCGCAAACAGCTCTTTGCCTTTTCGAGAACAGCAAAGGTTGCTTTTGGTAATTAAATGGTAGTAATGACATATGTCCAAATTTACTGGACTAGCTACGCTGGTTTAGGGGATATGGTGTTCGACTGCTCACCCGATGGTCGCGGGATTATTGAATCCCGGCCCGGCCACGGCGGCTATATTTTCTAAAGAGGCGGAAATGCTAGAGATTCGTGTATATATATATATATATATATATATATATATATATATATATATATATATATATATATATATATATATATATATATATATATATATATATTATAAATTTCGCAGTAAACTGAAACTAAAGCGCACATGAGAGCGACAAGCAATATGGTCGTGCAGAACGATGTGACTGTTCACGACAATCACTGGAGATCTATTAGTGGATTTACATATGTTCATGCATTTGCGCCTAGCGAGCTACATATGTTTGCAAGCACAGCCCGCGCACCCACGTAACAAAATCTATCATTGCTCGATGAAACAACTCTCACTGATTCCGTATGCCTCAAAAGAGCATGGCAGTAGCACGCTTCTGAAAAACGCCAAACGACCTTTATTTCAAAACTACGGCGTAAAATATTCGACAAGACAAGAATATTCTACAATAACCAAGAAAAAAGTGTTATTTGATTTGACAATGCATGTAAGTGATTGCTAAATGAAAAGAAGATATAATTGAGCCCCGTAATTGTCTTTCAGGGGGAGGACACCTCAACAGTAGCTCACGAGGGGTGAGGTTAAGGAGGGATTAAAAGGATAGGATTAAAAGCTAAAGAAATAGAGAGAGCGGAAGGAGAGAGCTAGGCGCAAGGAGAGCCACATACGGAAGTAAGGAGAAAATAGGAAAGATGGACACGGTCGCAGGAGTCCTAGTCAGCCAGAGCTGCACTGTCATTGGAGATCGCAAGGGCACAACCGGTTGGCACAAAATCCAGTGGGCAAGTGTTCGATTTAACAAGCTTATTTCACCTTGTACATGACGCTTGAGTATCTGCAGTGTTAATGTCAGTTTCTCTGCTCATCTGTGCAATTTTCTTGCCGCGTATACGAGCTAGAAAAAGGTAAAAAGAATAATATCTTCAGGGGGATTAAATCATAGAAAGCCAAGAACGAATATAACACATTTGTTACAACACTCGGCAAAGCATAAGTTAAAGTGGGAACGTAACTAACGAATATGTAGCATGCCTGAATGAGCGATGCAAAAAGTTATCTTGAATGGGCATTCTAAATAATATATAGTAAATAAAACTAACAAGAAAGCATAGCAGCTGTGCCGTAACTCTTACTCCTTACCAGATAAAAATATAAGTTGAAAGGCCATAAAATAGGTATCACAAATGCGCTTTCTTTTTAGTATATCGTCTCTAAAAGCATATACCGTTCAAGGAAGTACCCGCACTTGATTGGTAGTTCTTCAGTTGAATTACGTCCCTCAGTGCTACATCAGCGCTGAAGGATGAAGGTTACGCGCGATTCATCTCAGAGTGTCATTTAAACCGCGCGATGACATGATAGGTGAGGCGAAATAGGTTTTTATATTTTTAGAATGCGCGCCTCCAAGGATCAAAGGAAGCAACAAAATGGTGAAGGCAGGAAGGTTATCTCGAAAGACATCTGGTTGACTACCCTACACTGGGGGACTAGGGAAGAGAACAAGAATGTTGAGAAAGGGGAAAGAGAAGGAAAACTGACCCAAAACTTAAGGGAACGCTGACACATTGCCTACTGTCATGTCTCTCCAGCTCTCACTCACTGACCTGTTGTAGACTGAATTACGTCGTTTTGTTACCCAATATCTTTGCGAAAATAAAATAGCTTTATTACGTTACGCAGCCATTGAAATGGACATAACTGATAGTCATGCGTAAAGAACAAAAGAAACAGAATGGTTATCCGAAAACTTGGCTTCCATAATTGCTGTATACGTAATTTTGCGAGTTAACACTGACCTTTACAGCCGTAACTTAAATCTTTGTCTTGCAGCATGTTATGCCGTTATTTTACCTGAAAACATGCCAAAATATTCCGTGCACTGTAACTATTCAGGAGAACTTTTTCGTTCTTCTGTTGTGGAGCGATAAAGCGCATGACGAAAAGTGCGCTGAGGCTGCCCGCAAACTACAGTAACACAATTCACGAAACCATCAATAATTGTGGAAAGAGGAGGCGAGACAGAAGGCGAAAACATCTAGCAAACGTCAGCGAAGGCAACGCACGTGTTCTAGTAGTACGAAAAGTAACAACAACAGCAACGCTAATAATAATAATAATAATAATAATAATAATAATAATAATAATAATAATAATAATAATAATAATAATAATAATTATAGTTGGGGTTTGAATTCTCACAACCAAGACGTGATTATGAGACACGTGGAGGGCTCTGGAAGTTTAGATCACCTAAAGTTCTTTGACATGCCCCTAAATCTAGATACGCGGGCCTCAAGCATTTTTGGATCTTTCGATAATGCGCTGCTGCAACAGATATTCGATGTCGCGACTTCCGGGTCAGAAGCCAAGCACTGCAGCGACTGGACCACTATGACGGGTCATTTTGAAAAGCAAGAAGATCGTTATAGAAACGGCATGCTACAGAAATATTTTAATACAGTGTAATAAATCTCCCTTGGCTATTTAATTGTGACGAAAAAAAGGAGCCGTCATGCGTAGTCGTTCCGTTCTATTCTCGTTGCGACGTTTGAAAAATGGTCTGTAGGCCTGCGATCCAATAAAAAGAGCTTGTTCTGATGAAGATTGGGTCGTAGAGATAATTAAACGTTAAAATTTATCTACTCCTTTACTAATATTATCAGCCAAGTACAAGTGGAAAACATTATAGGTTCATCGTATCGGTTATGCAAGATTACTGTGTTCGACTCCTTCTTAAGCTACCGTAAATAGACCTAATACACACAGTTGTCGTTTTGGTATACGCTCAAGTATTTGATTACGAAACGGCGTCTAGAGTCGTAACAAGCTCGAGGCTGAGTGCCAATGTGGGAGGTTCGTTCAGGAAACACCTATAAGGATACGTACACGAGTCAATAAGGCACAATTTTTAGAAACATTCAACATGCAGAAAGAAACTTGAGCAGCAAATGCATTCAACTGTAAAAAAAGAACGCGTAGCCGGAGGAAATGAACACCAGCGTGCCAGAACTGCAGCCGGGCATGTCGACAGCTGGTTCCCGCTGTCGAACGATGCGCCCATCGTGTGGCGCCATGGTGGGTTTGCAAGCGGCGACTCGTCCGCAGCAACCACCCATCTGAGAGGGTGGGCTAGTTTGGTGCTCGCGCTCCATGTAAATCACTTCCCAGCGTGCCAGAGCGAAAGTGGCGACGCGTGTGCCGCCGTATAAAAGGATAGGCGACAAAATATTCGGCGACAAAATTTCACCGACGGTGCTCTTTGGAGGTGGTTACCACAGAAACAGCGCTCATCGTGTTCGGAAAGCAATGCGGTTTCTTACGGTAAGTGGGAAGTGCTATAGATGTAACGGTTAGGCGAGCTACCAAAAACTACTAAAAGGAATGCCTCCACTTCCTGGAAATAGAAACTCAACAACTTATTAACGTTTCGTTAATTTGTATGAACCCATAAGTAATACTTCAAATTTACAGCCGTCAACACTTGTCTCTATATTTTAAGTTAGTAATTTAGTTACAGCGGCATTAGCCAGAATTCTCGCCATTATTCTTTTGAAAGACCTGGTCGACGATAGCTCTGCAGGGCTACCGATATCAACAATCAGCCAATAAATGTAGACTGCACCTCCGGTGTTTGCACGCAACACCTATGATTGGTTTTATAATGTTAACGAAGGATTTGCGGGCAGGTTCGTTTACGATAGCTTATGACAACGCACATAAAAAATACAGGCAAAATGGGCACTTCGATACAGATGAGGACGTCGGTGCTTACGTCTTCATCTAACTTTATGTGTCCGTTTCAATTTTGTTTTCGATGCACGTTCCCATGCGCTACCGTGTAGCTTCCATGACCACCATCATGCGTGTATCCACGTTTCTGGAAATTGTGTTGTTCTTTTTAACTTGCTTGACAAATTAAACTGTATTTTTAGTCAAATTCTTTAAGCTTTGAAAACAATTATTGCGTCTACAATTTTATTGATTAGAAAATACACATTGGTAGTATGCGGCATCACTGGTGGCAAACATGAAGAATAGCTGGCGAAGGAAGCATGGCTGAATACTTGATTCAAGTAAATTTGCCTTGAATGTAGTCAATTTGGATCGAATATGGCGTAAATTACTGAGATCATTAATATATTTTATTTTTAGAGAGTCTGGAGTGAATTCATAAAAAAACGTAAAATACGTTCATGCAGATTATCCTTTTAATTTGACATTCCACTTTGCGCATATCCAAAACTGATGATGAGCGTACACAACAAATCTACGCGAGCTACAGCCTTTTGTAAAAGTCTATAACTGCATCACATTCAAGAAAAAATGACATTGTTTTGTTTCTTTGTTGTCTGTGTATATTTCTGACCCATAGTTAGGCTAAGCACAGCCAGTACAACAAATTTACACCTAACGAAAATATATTTTGTACCAACGCGATCCTATAAATCATTGCAATTCGTATGCTTCACATTAGCGGACTTGCACTTGGCAGTGGCAAATTGCGTTCAGAAAATGTAGCATGCGAGCCTATAAAAACAAGTATTTCAATTTCAATTCAGTTTGGTATTATCCATAAAATGTTCGCCAAGAATCATGCTAAAATGTTATGAGAAATTGCTGAGAATTTGAAAAGGTACCGATTGATTTCGCTTTGTCCGAATGGTGCGCACATAACTTAAAAGTTACAAAGGACCGGCCAAACACCACTCTAATGTTATGCTCTGACTTCCTTCCTCGTGGCTTTATTAAATTTTTTTGTCCATTGCAAGTGTACAGGGGAGTTTTTGTAAGGCGTAGTCGTCTCCGAAAATGGTGACAACTTCTGTTTTTTTCATTACTTTAATAGAAAAAATAATTCGAACTTTATAGAGTAGCAAGCTATCCTAATTGGCCATCCTGTAATTTTGACAGAAACTGTGGTGCTAGAGGTGACCTACATGTCACAAGTTTGCCTCTTGCAAGCCTCTATTGACGCATAAACTGAAGGCCTCCAGTTTAGCGTCTAACTTGGGGTAGCATGAAGCAACTAAATGAATGATTTTGAGAAAATGGTAGATAAGGAGACACAAAAAAATTTATAAGTTAGTCATAAGCCTTACATTAGGTGACATAGCACCCTAATCAAAGGTGATTTGGGGCATAAAGACGACAGCAAAAACAGATGAATCAGTTGTAAAAAGAACGCCAAAACTTTCTTCAGAATTCAGCTCAAAGTTTTTGTCGAAGTTTGCAAACAGAAAAAAAGTTTAAACTTTTGAATATGCTCAGTTATAAGCAATTGTGAAATTACACTGTGGTGCTTTACCAAAATATCAGGCGACCTAATGAGTACTGTGTAATAACATAGTGCCAGTTCTGGTGGTAGGTGATATAAAAAGTGAGTTTAGCCTGGCAAACTAATAAATATTGAGCGTTCATGCATCACCAGTTCCCTGACGTATATCCTGCCATTAATAAATCTGAAGTGAGATGAAAATTGTTCGTGCATACGCCGTGTTAAAAAAATGCATAGAAACTTACTTCCTTGAATTTGGTCACTTCTTTGCTGTGCTAAAAAAAAACGTGCGACGGAGAAAATAATTACTTAGAAGTAAGTGCGGAAAGGACGTAAAGCTAAGTTGATGCCACCAAATGAACACAAAAAGTTACTTTCTGTTTTATTTCCCGTGATTTAGTTCACTATCCAAAGCGTGATGAAGCATCCCCTGACCATATTTAGTGACCCAGATTCAGCGGCATTAATCTTGGCAGAGAGCCATAATGAAGCACACTTCCGTTTGGTTTTAGGGCACAGCTATCCTGGGACCTCGGTATGCTGAAGGTTTGGTATCATTTAGAAGATGAAGTGCACGCTGAGAGATGCTTTACATTGAATATGTATCGGTGGCGTGTATGCACTCGATACTCGATAAGAAGTCCATAAAATTTAACTGCAATGTAGTAAGAAGTAACGGATAAGATACGAGGAGTGAACCAGAAAATATGTAGTTGTATTGTAGAAGTATGTGGGCTACGAGGTGCACTAGTTATTCAATGAATCGCAACATCACGCATGCACCACCTCGGCTTAAGTTTCTTATGCGTAGCGAGAATAATCAGACTAATAGTGTCATGCGATTTGTGCAAAAAGTCAGTGGGTGTGCCTGGTGAAGCATTCAGTGCCGTTTGTTCTAGTCGGCGAAGAGTGCATTGTTCGGTAGCTAAGCGCCTCTCCCGTTCGCTTGCGTGCGGTGGGGGTCGAATAATGTAAGGAGTCGATTCTTATCATACTTCTTTTTTGTTAATCAATGTTACTATTGATTTTTCATTCAGATTATCTCAAGAATAGTTGAAATGACCAGAAATCGGTAATAAAAACAAAATATTAGAGTAAATTAGGTCATAACATCAAGCAGATATTGACCCTGGTTTGTATAGTACATTTCTTGTTTTCGCATTGCTCTAAGTACTCCTTCGCAATCCTTTTTTGTCTCTGCACTGGAAAACTAACCTTTCAAAGACGTACCACCAATTTCAACGCATGTGCCGCTTTTTTCATGAGCCTACACTAAGATCACAAGTGGTGTCAAAGAATCAACTTTCACATAAATAGTTAATAAATAATTTGCAACGCTTGCAATACAATACCTTAATAATGAACACGACAACAAAACCACAAGAACAAACTTGTATTACCCCTTGTAGAAGAAATAAAAAAAAATAATCACATATTTATAGTAGTATAGTACAGCCAAAGGCAACACTAACTTATTTATGTGCATTATTACCACACTTTGACCTTTAGTTATCGCAAACATAAAAGAAATGTACCACAACGTGATTTTCAGCATTTAGGTGTTTTGCCACAATAAAGAGCCTATACACTATGTTTATTTTAATGATACTGCAGTGTCATAATCCATGCCACAACTTGAATTGTCAACTACCCGTGTCTCATGCCTTTTTGCGATAAGCGCAGTATATTTGCTTATATTATTCCTTGTGTCACAAATTGTTGTGCAGATAGAAAGTGCCAGAAGAAGTGAAATGGGCGTTTACTTGAATCAGTGGGGAAAACTAAGACAAACGTCGACAGGGTAGCACGCTGGACAAGACTTCTACAAGTCTTAAGAGCCTAGTGAATTTAGGTTCTTCCTATTTAAGCGACATGAACTTATGTTTCAAATATTACAATGAACTTAGGTTTGTTTTTCAGTTCAGGGTGTTGAAACTAAGTGTTTCTCGTGTCGGACTTCACCCCCCCCCCCTTGAAAAATTGCGTTCAGCTTCTGTTCAAGGAAAAAAACTTCTCGTAATTGTTCGCAATTGTTTTTATTTGTAAAAAATTAATTTAAATTAACGATAAAACATGTGACTTGGTCTAATGTGGGACCAGGATAGAACGTATTCTTTGCGCGTACTTAAAAGGAGCCCTAGTGACTGTTCCACTAATTTCTTCTAACTAGCGCAAACCTACACCCTCAGAAATTACAATATT